>NW_026682969.1:0-226238 GCF_027887145.1 Ammospiza caudacuta
GTTAAGGTTTGAGTTACGCCTAGGGTAAGGGCTCTATTAACCAGAAAGAGAAAGCCCTGAGTTCCAAGAACACAGCAGCTGCGAAGGACTAGCCAAGAAGAGCGCAAAAGTACCACAACATGTCTGCCTCCACAGCTTTTTCCTTGGGGACATGCCTAATTCCTGGCTGATTTGCCTTTCTCGTCTTAGGGTTGGGGTTCGGCCTAGGGCTAGGATTTTTAAAATCAGGAAGCCCTGAGTTCCAGGCACACTGCAGCTGTGAAAGGCATCAAAAAGGGAGTGCAAAAGTGCCACAACATGCTGCTTTCACGGCTTTTTCTTGGCAAGAAGCCTAACACCAGGCTGATTTACCTTCCCAGGGTTACTGTTAGGCTTAGGCCTAGGGCTAGGATTTTTAAAACTAGGAAGCCCTTAGCTCCAGGCACACTGCAGCTGTTCAAGGCATCCCAAGGGGAGTACAAAAGTGCTACAACATGGCAGCTTTCACAGCTTTTTCCTTGGCACCATCCCTATACCTAGGCTGATTTATCTGCCTAGGGTTAGGGTTAGGCTTCAGCCTAGGGCTTGGATTTCTTTAACCAGGAAGCCCTGAGTTCCAGGCTTACTTCATCTGCCAAAGGCATCCCAAAGGGAGTGCAGAAGTGCCACAACATGGCTGCTTTCACGGCTTTTCCCTTAGGAAGAACCCTAATACCCGGCTGATTTACCTTCCTAGGGTTACTGTTAGGCTTAGGCCTAGGACTTTTAAAACCAGAAGCCCTGGGCTCCAGGCACACTGCAGCTGCGAAAGGCATCCCAAGGGGAGCGCAAAAGTGACGCAACTTGGCTGCCACCACTGATATTTCCATGAGACCATCCCGAACCATAGGCTGATTTTCCTTCCTAGGGTTAAGGTTTGAGTTACGCCTAGGGTAAGGGTCTATTAACCAGAAAGCCCTGAGTTCCAAGAACACAGCAGCTGCGAAGGACTAGCCAAGAAGAGCGCAAAAGTAGCACAACATGCCTGCCTCCACAGCTTTTTCCTTGGGGACATGCCTAATTCCTGGCTGATTTGCCTTTCCTCGTCTTAGGGTTGGGGTTCGGCCTAGGGCTAGGATTTTTAAAATCAGGAAGCCCTGAGTTCCAGGCACACTGCAGCTGTGAAAGGCATCCAAAAGGGAGTGCAAAAGTGCCACAACATGGCTGCTTTCACGGCTTTTTCCTTGGCAAGAAGCCTAACACCAGGCTGATTTACCTTCCCAGGGTTACTGTTAGGCTTAGGCCTAGGGCTAGGATTTTTAAAACTAGGAAGCCTGGGCTCCAGGCACACTGCAGCTGTTCAAGGCATCCCAAGGGGAGTACAAAAGTGCTACAACATGGCAGCTTTCACAGCTTTTTCCTTGGCACCATCCCTATACCTAGGCTGATTTATCTGCCTAGGGTTAGGGTTAGGCTTCAGCCTAGGGCTTGGATTTCTTTAACCAGGAAGCCCTGAGTTCCAGGCTTACTTCATCTGCCAAAGGCATCCCAAGGGAGTGCAGAAGTGCCACAACATGGCTGCTTTCACGGCTTTTCCCTTAGGAAGAACCCTAATACCCGGCTGATTTACCTTCCTAGGGTTACTGTTAGGCTCAGGCCTAGGACTTTTAAAACCAGGAAGCCCTGGGCTCCAGCACACTGCAGCTGCGAAAGGCATCCCAAGGGGAGCGCAAAGTGACGCAACTTGGCTGCCACCACTGATATTTCCATGAGACCATCCCGAACCATAGGCTGATTTTCCTTCCTAGGGTTAAGGTTTGAGTTACGCCTAGGGTAAGGGTCTATTAACCAGAAAGCCCTGAGTTCCAAGAACACAGCAGCTGCGAAGGACTAGCCAAGAAGAGCGCAAAAGTACCACAACATGTCTGCCTCCACAGCTTTTTCCTTGGGGACATGCCTAATTCCTGGCTGATTTGCCTTTCTCGTCTTAGGGTTGGGGTTCGGCCTAGGGGCTAGGATTTTAAAATCAGAAGCCCTGAGTTCCAGGCACACTGGAGCTGTGAAAGGCATCCAAAAGGGAGTGCAAAAGTGCCACAACATGGCTGCTTTCACGGCTTTTTCCTTGGCAAGAAGCCTAACACCAGGCTGATTTACCTTCCCAGGGTTACTGTTAGGCTTAGGCCTAGGGCTAGGATTTTTAAAACTAGGAAGCCCTGGGCTCCAGGCACACTGCAGCTGTTCAAGGCATCCCAAGGGGAGTACAAAAGTGCTACAACATGGCAGCTTTCACAGCTTTTTCCTTGGCACCATCCCTATACCTAGGCTGATTTATCTGCCTAGGGTTAGGGTTAGGGTTCAGCCTAGGGCTTGGAGTTTTTTAACCAGGAAGCCCTGAGTTCCAGGCTTACTTCATCTGCCAAAGGCATCCCAAAGGGAGTGCAGAAGTGCCACAACATGGCTGCTTTCACGGCTTTTCCCTTAGGAAGAACCCTAATACCCGGCTGATTTACCTTCCTAGGGTTACTGTTAGGCTTAGGCCTAGGACTTTTAAAACCAGGAAGCCCTGGGCTCCAGGCACACTGCAGCTGCGAAAGGCATCCCAAGGGGAGCGCAAAAGTGACGCAACTTGGCTGCCACCACTGATATTTCCATGAGACCATCCCGAACCATAGGCTGATTTTCCTTCCTAGGGTTAAGGTTTGAGTTACGCCTAGGGTAAGGGCTCTATTAACCAGAAAGCCCCGAGTTCCAAGAACACAGCAGCTGCGAAGGACTAGCCAAGAAGAGCGCAAAAGTACCACAACATGTCTGCCTCCACAGCTTTTTCCTTGGGGACATGCCTAATTCCTGGCTGATTTGCCTTTCTCGTCTTAGGGTTGGGGTTCGGCCTAGGGCTAGGATTTTTAAAATCAGGAAGCCCTGAGTTCCAGGCACACTGCAGCTGTGAAAGGCATCCAAAAGGGAGTGCAAAAGTGCCACAACATGGCTGCTTTCACGGCTTTTTCCTTGGCAAGAAGCCTAACACCAGGCTGATTTACCTTCCCAGGGTTACTGTTAGGCTTAGGCCTAGGGCTAGGATTTTTAAAACTAGGAAGCCCTTAGCTCCAGGCACACTGCAGCTGTTCAAGGCATCCCAAGGGGAGTACAAAAGTGCTACAACATGGCAGCTTTCACAGCTTTTTCCTTGGCACCATCCCTATACCTAGGCTGATTTATCTGCCTAGGGTTAGGGTTAGGCTTCAGCCTAGGGCTTGGATTTCTTTAACCAGGAAGCCCTGAGTTCCAGGCTTACTTCATCTGCCAAAGGCATCCCAAAGGGAGTGCAGAAGTGCCACAACATGGCTGCTTTCACGGCTTTTCCCTTAGGAAGAACCCTAATACCCGGCTGATTTACCTTCCTAGGGTTACTGTTAGGCTTAGGCCTAGGACTTTTAAAACCAGGAAGCCCTGGGCTCCAGGCACACTGCAGCTGCGAAAGGCATCCCAAGGGGAGCGCAAAAGTGACGCAACTTGGCTGCCACCACTGATATTTCCATGAGACCATCCCGAACCATAGGCTGATTTTCCTTCCTAGGGTTAAGGTTTGAGTTACGCCTAGGGTAAGGGTCTATTAACCAGAAAGCCCTGAGTTCCAAGAACACAGCAGCTGCGAAGGACTAGCCAAGAAGAGCGCAAAAGTAGCACAACATGCCTGCCTCCACAGCTTTTTCCTTGGGGACATGCCTAATTCCTGGCTGATTTGCCTTTCTCGTCTTAGGGTTGGGGTTCGGCCTAGGGCTAGGATTTTTAAAATCAGGAAGCCCTGAGTTCCAGGCACACTGCAGCTGTGAAAGGCATCCAAAAGGGAGTGCAAAAGTGCCACAACATGGCTGCTTTCACGGCTTTTTCCTTGGCAAGAAGCCTAACACCAGGCTGATTTACCTTCCCAGGGTTACTGTTAGGCTTAGGCCTAGGGCTAGGATTTTTAAAACTAGGAAGCCCTGGGCTCCAGGCACACTGCAGCTGTTCAAGGCATCCCAAGGGGAGTACAAAAGTGCTACAACATGGCAGCTTTCACAGCTTTTTCCTTGGCACCATCCCTATACCTAGGCTGATTTATCTGCCTAGGGTTAGGGTTAGGCTTCAGCCTAGGGCTTGGATTTCTTTAACCAGGAAGCCCTGAGTTCCAGGCTTACTTCATCTGCCAAAGGCATCCCAAAGGGAGTGCAGAAGTGCCACAACATGGCTGCTTTCACGGCTTTTCCCTTAGGAAGAACCCTAATACCCGGCTGATTTACCTTCCTAGGGTTACTGTTAGGCTCAGGCCTAGGACTTTTAAAACCAGGAAGCCCTGGGCTCCAGGCACACTGCAGCTGCGAAAGGCATCCCAAGGGGAGCGCAAAAGTGACGCAACTTGGCTGCCACCACTGATATTTCCATGAGACCATCCCGAACCATAGGCTGATTTTCCTTCCTAGGGTTAAGGTTTGAGTTACGCCTAGGGTAAGGGTCTATTAACCAGAAAGCCCTGAGTTCCAAGAACACAGCAGCTGCGAAGGACTAGCCAAGAAGAGCGCAAAAGTACCACAACATGTCTGCCTCCACAGCTTTTTCCTTGGGGACATGCCTAATTCCTGGCTGATTTGCCTTTCTCGTCTTAGGGTTGGGGTTCGGCCTAGGGCTAGGATTTTTAAAATCAGGAAGCCCTGAGTTCCAGGCACACTGGAGCTGTGAAAGGCATCCAAAAGGGAGTGCAAAAGTGCCACAACATGGCTGCTTTCACGGCTTTTTCCTTGGCAAGAAGCCTAACACCAGGCTGATTTACCTTCCCAGGGTTACTGTTAGGCTTAGGCCTAGGGCTAGGATTTTTAAAACTAGGAAGCCCTGGGCTCCAGGCACACTGCAGCTGTTCAAGGCATCCCAAGGGGAGTACAAAAGTGCTACAACATGGCAGCTTTCACAGCTTTTTCCTTGGCACCATCCCTATACCTAGGCTGATTTATCTGCCTAGGGTTAGGGTTAGGGTTCAGCCTAGGGCTTGGAGTTTTTTAACCAGGAAGCCCTGAGTTCCAGGCTTACTTCATCTGCCAAAGGCATCCCAAAGGGAGTGCAGAAGTGCCACAACATGGCTGCTTTCACGGCTTTTCCCTTAGGAAGAACCCTAATACCCGGCTGATTTACCTTCCTAGGGTTACTGTTAGGCTTAGGCCTAGGACTTTTAAAACCAGGAAGCCCTGGGCTCCAGGCACACTGCAGCTGCGAAAGGCATCCCAAGGGGAGCGCAAAAGTGACGCAACTTGGCTGCCACCACTGATATTTCCATGAGACCATCCCGAACCATAGGCTGATTTTCCTTCCTAGGGTTAAGGTTTGAGTTACGCCTAGGGTAAGGGCTCTATTAACCAGAAAGCCCCGAGTTCCAAGAACACAGCAGCTGCGAAGGACTAGCCAAGAAGAGCGCAAAAGTACCACAACATGTCTGCCTCCACAGCTTTTTCCTTGGGGACATGCCTAATTCCTGGCTGATTTGCCTTTCTCGTCTTAGGGTTGGGGTTCGGCCTAGGGCTAGGATTTTTAAAATCAGGAAGCCCTGAGTTCCAGGCACACTGCAGCTGTGAAAGGCATCCAAAAGGGAGTGCAAAAGTGCCACAACATGGCTGCTTTCACGGCTTTTTCCTTGGCAAGAAGCCTAACACCAGGCTGATTTACCTTCCCAGGGTTACTGTTAGGCTTAGGCCTAGGGCTAGGATTTTTAAAACTAGGAAGCCCTGGGCTCCAGACACACTGCAGCTGTTCAAGGCATCCCAAGGGGAGTACAAAAGTGCTACAACATGGCAGCTTTCACAGCTTTTTCCTTGGCACCATCCCTATACCTAGGCTGATTTATCTGCCTAGGGTTAGGGTTAGGCTTCAGCCTAGGGCTTGGATTTCTTTAACCAGGAAGCCCTGAGTTCCAGGCTTACTTCATCTGCCAAAGGCATCCCAAAGGGAGTGCAGAAGTGCCACAACATGGCTGCTTTCACGGCTTTTCCCTTAGGAAGAACCCTAATACCCGGCTGATTTACCTTCCTAGGGTTACTGTTAGGCTTAGGCCTAGGACTTTTAAAACCAGGAAGCCCTGGGCTCCAGGCACACTGCAGCTGCGAAAGGCCTCCCAAGGGGAGCGCAAAAGTGACGCAACTTGGCTGCCACCACTGATATTTCCATGAGAGCATCCCGAACCATAGGCTGATTTTCCTTCCTAGGGTTAAGGTTTGAGTTACGCCTAGGGTAAGGGCTCTATTAACCAGAAAGCCCTGAGTTCCAAGAACACAGCAGCTGCGAAGGACTAGCCAAGAAGAGCGCAAAAGTACCACAACATGTCTGCCTCCACAGCTTTTTCCTTGGGGACATGCCTAATTCCTGGCTGATTTGCCTTTCTCGTCTTAGGGTTGGGGTTCGGCCTAGGGCTAGGATTTTTAAAATCAGGAAGCCCTGAGTTCCAGGCACACTGGAGCTGTGAAAGGCATCCAAAAGGGAGTGCAAAAGTGCCACAACATGGCTGCTTTCACGGCTTTTTCCTTGGCAAGAAGCCTAACACCAGGCTGATTTGCCTTCCCAGGGTTACTGTTAGGCTTAGGCCTAGGGCTAGGATTTTTAAAACTAGGAAGCCCTTAGCTCCAGGCACACTGCAGCTGTTCAAGGCATCCCAAGGGGAGTACAAAAGTGCTACAACATGGCAGCTTTCACAGCTTTTTCCTTGGCACCATCCCTATACCTAGGCTGATTTATCTGCCTAGGGTTAGGGTTAGGGTTCAGCCTAGGGCTTGGATTTCTTTAACCAGGAAGCCCTGAGTTCCAGGCTTACTTCATCTGCCAAAGGCATCCCAAAGGGAGTGCAGAAGTGCCACAACATGGCTGCTTTCACGGCTTTTCCCTTAGGAAGAACCCTAATACCCGGCTGATTTACCTTCCTAGGGTTACTGTTAGGCTTAGGCCTAGGACTTTTAAAACCAGGAAGCCCTGGGCTCCAGGCACACTGCAGCTGCGAAAGGCATCCCAAGGGGAGCGCAAAAGTGACGCAACTTGGCTGCCACCACTGATATTTCTATGAGAGCATCCCGAACCATAGGCTGATTTTCCTTCCTAGGGTTAAGGTTTGAGTTACGCCTAGGGTAAGGGTCTATTAACCAGAAAGCCCTGAGTTCCAAGAACACAGCAGCTGCGAAGGACTAGCCAAGAAGAGCGCAAAAGTACCACAACATGCCTGCCTCCACAGCTTTTTCCTTGGGGACATGCCTAATTCCTGGCTGATTTGCCTTTCTCGTCTTAGGGTTGGGGTTCGGCCTAGGGCTAGGATTTTTAAAATCAGGAAGCCCTGAGTTCCAGGCACACTGCAGCTGTGAAAGGCATCCAAAAGGGAGTGCAAAAGTGCCACAACATGGCTGCTTTCACGGCTTTTTCCTTGGCAAGAAGCCTAACACCAGGCTGATTTACCTTCCCAGGGTTACTGTTAGGCTTAGGCCTAGGGCTAGGATTTTTAAAACTAGGAAGCCCTGGGCTCCAGGCACACTGCAGCTGTTCAAGGCATCCCATGGGGAGTACAAAAGTGCTACAACATGGCAGCTTTCACAGCTTTTTCCTTGGCACCATCCCTATACCTAGGCTGATTTATCTGCCTAGGGTTAGGGTTAGGCTTCAGCCTAGGGCTTGGATTTCTTTAACCAGGAAGCCCTGAGTTCCAGGCTTACTTCATCTGCCAAAGGCATCCCAAAGGGAGTGCAGAAGTGCCACAACATGGCTGCTTTCACGGCTTTTCCCTTAGGAAGAACCCTAATACCCGGCTGATTTACCTTCCTAGGGTTACTGTTAGGCTCAGGCCTAGGACTTTTAAAACCAGGAAGCCCTGGGCTCCAGGCACACTGCAGCTGCGAAAGGCATCCCAAGGGGAGCGCAAAAGTGACGCAACTTGGCTGCCACCACTGATATTTCCATGAGACCATCCCGAACCATAGGCTGATTTTCCTTCCTAGGGTTAAGGTTTGAGTTACGCCTAGGGTAAGGGTCTATTAACCAGAAAGCCCTGAGTTCCAAGAACACAGCAGCTGCGAAGGACTAGCCAAGAAGAGCGCAAAAGTACCACAACATGTCTGCCTCCACAGCTTTTTCCTTGGGGACATGCCTAATTCCTGGCTGATTTGCCTTTCTCGTCTTAGGGTTGGGGTTCGGCCTAGGGCTAGGATTTTTAAAATCAGGAAGCCCTGAGTTCCAGGCACACTGGAGCTGTGAAAGGCATCCAAAAGGGAGTGCAAAAGTGCCACAACATGGCTGCTTTCACGGCTTTTTCCTTGGCAAGAAGCCTAACACCAGGCTGATTTACCTTCCCAGGGTTACTGTTAGGCTTAGGCCTAGGGCTAGGATTTTTAAAACTAGGAAGCCCTGGGCTCCAGGCACACTGCAGCTGTTCAAGGCATCCCAAGGGGAGTACAAAAGTGCTACAACATGGCAGCTTTCACAGCTTTTTCCTTGGCACCATCCCTATACCTAGGCTGATTTATCTGCCTAGGGTTAGGGTTAGGGTTCAGCCTAGGGCTTGGAGTTTTTTAACCAGGAAGCCCTGAGTTCCAGGCTTACTTCATCTGCCAAAGGCATCCCAAAGGGAGTGCAGAAGTGCCACAACATGGCTGCTTTCACGGCTTTTCCCTTAGGAAGAACCCTAATACCCGGCTGATTTACCTTCCTAGGGTTACTGTTAGGCTTAGGCCTAGGACTTTTAAAACCAGGAAGCCCTGGGCTCCAGGCACACTGCAGCTGCGAAAGGCATCCCAAGGGGAGCGCAAAAGTGACGCAACTTGGCTGCCACCACTGATATTTCCATGAGAGCATCCCGAACCATAGGCTGATTTTCCTTCCTAGGGTTAAGGTTTGAGTTACGCCTAGGGTAAGGGCTCTATTAACCAGAAAGCCCTGAGTTCCAAGAACACAGCAGCTGCGAAGGACTAGCCAAGAAGAGCGCAAAAGTACCACAACATGTCTGCCTCCACAGCTTTTTCCTTGGGGACATGCCTAATTCCTGGCTGATTTGCCTTTCTCGTCTTAGGGTTGGGGTTCGGCCTAGGGCTAGGATTTTTAAAATCAGGAAGCCCTGAGTTCCAGGCACACTGCAGCTGTGAAAGGCATCCAAAAGGGAGTGCAAAAGTGCCACAACATGGCTGCTTTCACGGCTTTTTCCTTGGCAAGAAGCCTAACACCAGGCTGATTTACCTTCCCAGGGTTACTGTTAGGCTTAGGCCTAGGGCTAGGATTTTTAAAACTAGGAAGCCCTTAGCTCCAGACACACTGCAGCTGTTCAAGGCATCCCAAGGGGAGTACAAAAGTGCTACAACATGGCAGCTTTCACAGCTTTTTCCTTGGCACCATCCCTATACCTAGGCTGATTTATCTGCCTAGGGTTAGGGTTAGGGTTCAGCCTAGGGCTTGGATTTCTTTAAGCAGGAAGCCCTGAGTTCCAGGCTTACTTCATCTGCCAAAGGCATCCCAAAGGGAGTGCAGAAGTGCCACAACATGGCTGCTTTCACGGCTTTTCCCTTAGGAAGAACCCTAATACCCGGCTGATTTACCTTCCTAGGGTTACTGTTAGGCTTAGGCCTAGGACTTTTAAAACCAGGAAGCCCTGGGCTCCAGGCACACTGCAGCTGCGAAAGGCATCCCAAGGGGAGCGCAAAAGTGACGCAACTTGGCTGCCACCACTGATATTTCCATGAGACCATCCCGAACCATAGGCTGATTTTCCTTTCTAGGGTTAAGGTTTGAGTTACGCCTAGGGTAAGGGCTCTATTAAGCAGAAAGCCCTGAGTTCCAAGAACACAGCAGCTGCGAAGGACTACCCAAGAAGAGCACAAAAGTACCACAACATGTCTGCCTCCACAGCTTTTTCCTTGGGGACATGCCTAATTCCTGGCTGATTTGCCTTTCTCGTCTTAGGGTTGGGGTTCGGCCTAGGGCTAGGATTTTTAAAATCAGGAAGCCCTGAGTTCCAGGCACACTGCAGCTGTGAAAGGCATCCAAAAGGGAGTGCAAAAGTGCCACAACATGGCTGCTTTCACGGCTTTTTCCTTGGCAAGAAGCCTAACACCAGGCTGATTTACCTTCCCAGGGTTACTGTTAGGCTTAGGCCTAGGGCTAGGATTTTTAAAACTAGGAAGCCCTGGGCTCCAGGCACACTGCAGCTGTTCAAGGCATCCCAAGGGGAGTACAAAAGTGCTACAACATGGCAGCTTTCACAGCTTTTTCCTTGGCACCATCCCTATACCTAGGCTGATTTATCTGCCTAGGGTTAGGGTTAGGGTTCAGCCTAGGGCTTGGAGTTTTTTAACCAGGAAGCCCTGAGTTCCAGGCTTACTTCATCTGCCAAAGGCATCCCAAAGGGAGTGCAGAAGTGCCACAACATGGCTGCTTTCACGGCTTTTCCCTTAGGAAGAACCCTAATACCCGGCTGATTTACCTTCCTAGGGTTACTGTTAGGCTTAGGCCTAGGACTTTTAAAACCAGGAAGCCCTGGGCTCCAGGCACACTGCAGCTGCGAAAGGCATCCCAAGGGGAGCGCAAAAGTGACGCAACTTGGCTGCCACCACTGATATTTCCATGAGACCATCCCGAACCATAGGCTGATTTTCCTTCCTAGGCTTAAGGTTTGAGTTACGCCTAGGGTAAGGGTCTATTAACCAGAAAGCCCTGAGTTCCAAGAACACAGCAGCTGCGAAGGACTAGCCAAGAAGAGCGCAAAAGTACCACAACATGCCTGCCTCCACAGCTTTTTCCTTGGGGACATGCCTAATTCCTGGCTGATTTGCCTTTCTCGTCTTAGGGTTGGGGTTCGGCCTAGGGCTAGGATTTTTAAAATCAGGAAGCCCTGAGTTCCAGGCACACTGCAGCTGTGAAAGGCATCCAAAAGGGAGTGCAAAAGTGCCACAACATGGCTGCTTTCACGGCTTTTTCCTTGGCAAGAAGCCTAACACCAGGCTGATTTACCTTCCCAGGGTTACTGTTAGGCTTAGGCCTAGGGCTAGGATTTTTAAAACTAGGAAGCCCTTAGCTCCAGGCACACTGCAGCTGTTCAAGGCATCCCAAGGGGAGTACAAAAGTGCTACAACATGGCAGCTTTCACAGCTTTTTCCTTGGCACCATCCCTATACCTAGGCTGATTTATCTGCCTAGGGTTAGGGTTAGGGTTCAGCCTAGGGCTTGGATTTCTTTAACCAGGAAGCCCTGAGTTCCAGGCTTACTTCATCTGCCAAAGGCATCCCAAAGGGAGTGCAGAAGTGCCACAACATGGCTGCTTTCACGGCTTTTCCCTTAGGAAGAACCCTAATACCCGGCTGATTTACCTTCCTAGGGTTACTGTTAGGCTTAGGCCTAGGACTTTTAAAACCAGGAAGCCCTGGGCTCCAGGCACACTGCAGCTGCGAAAGGCATCCCAAGGGGAGCGCAAAAGTGACGCAACTTGGCTGCCACCACTGATATTTCCATGAGACCATCCCGAACCATAGGCTGATTTTCCTTCCTAGGGTTAAGGTTTGAGTTACGCCTAGGGTAAGGGTCTATTAACCAGAAAGCCCTGAGTTCCAAGAACACAGCAGCTGCGAAGGACTAGCCAAGAAGAGCGCAAAAGTACCACAACATGTCTGCCTCCACAGCTTTTTCCTTGGGGACATGCCTAATTCCTGGCTGATTTGCCTTTCTCGTCTTAGGGTTGGGGTTCGGCCTAGGGCTAGGATTTTTAAAATCAGGAAGCCCTGAGTTCCAGGCACACTGCAGCTGTGAAAGGCATCCAAAAGGGAGTGCAAAAGTGCCACAACATGGCTGCTTTCACGGCTTTTTCCTTGGCAAGAAGCCTAACACCAGGCTGATTTACCTTCCCAGGGTTACTGTTAGGCTTAGGCCTAGGGCTAGGATTTTTAAAACTAGGAAGCCCTGGGCTCCAGGCACACTGCAGCTGTTCAAGGCATCCCAAGGGGAGTACAAAAGTGCTACAACATGGCAGCTTTCACAGCTTTTTCCTTGGCACCATCCCTATACCTAGGCTGATTTATCTGCCTAGGGTTAGGGTTAGGCTTCAGCCTAGGGCTTGGATTTCTTTAACCAGGAAGCCCTGAGTTCCAGGCTTACTTCATCTGCCAAAGGCATCCCAAAGGGAGTGCAGAAGTGCCACAACATGGCTGCTTTCACGGCTTTTCCCTTAGGAAGAACCCTAATACCCGGCTGATTTACCTTCCTAGGGTTACTGTTAGGCTTAGGCCTAGGACTTTTAAAACCAGGAAGCCCTGGGCTCCAGGCACACTGCAGCTGCGAAAGGCATCCCAAGGGGAGCGCAAAAGTGACGCAACTTGGCTGCCACCACTGATATTTCCATGAGACCATCCCGAACCATAGGTTGATTTTCCTTCCTAGGCTTAAGGTTTGAGTTACGCCTAGGGTAAGGGCTCTATTAACCAGAAAGCCCTGAGTTCCAAGAACACAGCAGCTGCGAAGGACTAGCCAAGAAGAGCGCAAAAGTAGCACAACATGCCTGCCTCCACAGCTTTTTCCTTGGGGACATGCCTAATTCCTGGCTGATTTGCCTTTCTCGTCTTAGGGTTGGGGTTCGGCCTAGGGCTAGGATTTTTAAAATCAGGAAGCCCTGAGTTCCAGGCACACTGCAGCTGTGAAAGGCATCCAAAAGGGAGTGCAAAAGTGCCACAACATGGCTGCTTTCACGGCTTTTTCCTTGGCAAGAAGCCTAACACCAGGCTGATTTACCTTCCCAGGGTTACTGTTAGGCTTAGGCCTAGGGCTAGGATTTTTAAAACTAGGAAGCCCTGGGCTCCAGACACACTGCAGCTGTTCAAGGCATCCCAAGGGGAGTACAAAAGTGCTACAACATGGCAGCTTTCACAGCTTTTTCCTTGGCACCATCCCTATACCTAGGCTGATTTATCTGCCTAGGGTTAGGGTTAGGGTTCAGCCTAGGGCTTGGAGTTTTTTAACCAGGAAGCCCTGAGTTCCAGGCTTACTTCATCTGCCAAAGGCATCCCAAAGGGAGTGCAGAAGTGCTACAACATGGCTGCTTTCACAGCTTTTCCCTTAGGAAGAACCCTAATACCCGGCTGATTTACCTTCCTAGGGTTACTGTTAGGCTTAGGCCTAGGACTTTTAAAACCAGGAAGCCCTGGGCTCCAGGCACACTGCAGCTGCGAAAGGCATCCCAAGGGGAGCGCAAAAGTGACGCAACTTGGCTGCCACCACTGATATTTCCATGAGACCATCCCGAACCATAGGCTGATTTTCCTTCCTAGGGTTAAGGTTTGAGTTACGCCTAGGGTAAGGGCTCTATTAACCAGAAAGCCCTGAGTTCCAAGAACACAGCAGCTGCGAAGGACTACCCAAGAAGAGCGCAAAAGTACCACAACATGTCTGCCTCCACAGCTTTTTCCTTGGGGACATGCCTAATTCCTGGCTGATTTGCCTTTCTCGTCTTAGGGTTGGGGTTCGGCCTAGGGCTAGGATTTTTAAAATCAGGAAGCCCTGAGTTCCAGGCACACTGGAGCTGTGAAAGGCATCCAAAAGGGAGTGCAAAAGTGCCACAACATGGCTGCTTTCACGGCTTTTTCCTCGGCAAGAAGCCTAACACCAGGCTGATTTACCTTCCCAGGGTTACTGTTAGGCTTAGGCCTAGGGCTAGGATTTTTAAAACTAGGAAGCCCTGGGCTCCAGACACACTGCAGCTGTTCAAGGCATCCCAAGGGGAGTACAAAAGTGCTACAACATGGCAGCTTTCACAGCTTTTTCCTTGGCACCATCCCTATACCTAGGCTGATTTATCTGCCTAGGGTTAGGGTTAGGGTTCAGCCTAGGGCTTGGAGTTTTTTAACCAGGAAGCCCTGAGTTCCAGGCTTACTTCATCTGCCAAAGGCATCCCAAAGGGAGTGCAGAAGTGCCACAACATGGCTGCTTTCACGGCTTTTCCCTTAGGAAGAACCCTAATACCCGGCTGATTTACCTTCCTAGGGTTACTGTTAGGCTTAGGCCTAGGACTTTTAAAACCAGGAAGCCCTGGGCTCCAGGCACACTGCAGCTGCGAAAGGCATCCCAAGGGGAGCGCAAAAGTGACACAACTTGGCTGCCACCACTGATATTTCCATGAGACCATCCCGAACCATAGGCTGATTTTCCTTCCTAGGGTTAAGGTTTGAGTTACGCCTAGGGTAAGGGCTCTATTAACCAGAAAGCCCTGAGTTCCAAGAACACAGCAGCTGCGAAGGACTAGCCAAGAAGAGCGCAAAAGTACCACAACATGTCTGCCTCCACAGCTTTTTCCTTGGGGACATGCCTAATTCCTGGCTGATTTGCCTTTCTCGTCTTAGGGTTGGGGTTCGGCCTAGGGCTAGGATTTTTAAAATCAGGAAGCCCTGAGTTCCAGGCACACTGCAGCTGTGAAAGGCATCCAAAAGGGAGTGCAAAAGTGCCACAACATGGCTGCTTTCACGGCTTTTTCCTTGGCAAGAAGCCTAACACCAGGCTGATTTACCTTCCCAGGGTTACTGTTAGGCTTAGGCCTAGGGCTAGGATTTTTAAAACTAGGAAGCCCTGGGCTCCAGGCACACTGCAGCTGTTCAAGGCATCCCAAGGGGAGTACAAAAGTGCAACAACATGGCAGCTTTCACAGCTTTTTCCTTGGCACCATCCCTATACCTAGGCTGATTTATCTGCCTAGGGTTAGGGTTAGGCTTCAGCCTAGGGCTTGGATTTCTTTAACCAGGAAGCCCTGAGTTCCAGGCTTACTTCATCTGCCAAAGGCATCCCAAAGGGAGTGCAGAAGTGCCACAACATGGCTGCTTTCACGGCTTTTCCCTTAGGAAGAACCCTAATACCCGGCTGATTTACCTTCCTAGGGTTACTGTTAGGCTTAGGCCTAGGACTTTTAAAACCAGGAAGCCCTGGGCTCCAGGCACACTGCAGCTGCGAAAGGCATCCCAAGGGGAGCGCAAAAGTGACGCAACTTGGCTGCCACCACTGATATTTCCATGAGACCATCCCGAACCATAGGCTGATTTTCCTTCCTAGGGTTAAGGTTTGAGTTACGCCTAGGGTAAGGGTCTATTAACCAGAAAGCCCTGAGTTCCAAGAACACAGCAGCTGCGAAGGACTAGCCAAGAAGAGCGCAAAAGTACCACAACATGCCTGCCTCCACAGCTTTTTCCTTGGGGACATGCCTAATTCCTGGCTGATTTGCCTTTCTCGTCTTAGGGTTGGGGTTCGGCCTAGGGCTAGGATTTTTAAAATCAGGAAGCCCTGAGTTCCAGGCACACTGCAGCTGTGAAAGGCATCCAAAAGGGAGTGCAAAAGTGCCACAACATGGCTGCTTTCACGGCTTTTTCCTTGGCAAGAAGCCTAACACCAGGCTGATTTACCTTCCCAGGGTTACTGTTAGGCTTAGGCCTAGGGCTAGGATTTTTAAAACTAGGAAGCCCTTAGCTCCAGACACACTGCAGCTGTTCAAGGCATCCCAAGGGGAGTACAAAAGTGCTACAACATGGCAGCTTTCACAGCTTTTTCCTTGGCACCATCCCTATACCTAGGCTGATTTATCTGCCTAGGGTTAGGGTTAGGCTTCAGCCTAGGGCTTGGATTTCTTTAACCAGGAAGCCCTGAGTTCCAGGCTTACTTCATCTGCCAAAGGCATCCCAAAGGGAGTGCAGAAGTGCCACAACATGGCTGCTTTCACGGCTTTTCCCTTAGGAAGAACCCTAATACCCGGCTGATTTACCTTCCTAGGGTTACTGTTAGGCTTAGGCCTAGGACTTTTAAAACCAGGAAGCCCTGGGCTCCAGGCACACTGCAGCTGCGAAAGGCATCCCAAGGGGAGCGCAAAAGTGACGCAACTTGGCTGCCACCACTGATATTTCCATGAGACCATCCCGAACCATAGGCTGATTTTCCTTTCTAGGGTTAAGGTTTGAGTTACGCCTAGGGTAAGGGCTCTATTAAGCAGAAAGCCCTGAGTTCCAAGAACACAGCAGCTGCGAAGGACTACCCAAGAAGAGCACAAAAGTACCACAACATGTCTGCCTCCACAGCTTTTTCCTTGGGGACATGCCTAATTCCTGGCTGATTTGCCTTTCTCGTCTTAGGGTTGGGGTTCGGCCTAGGGCTAGGATTTTTAAAATCAGGAAGCCCTGAGTTCCAGGCACACTGCAGCTGTGAAAGGCATCCAAAAGGGAGTGCAAAAGTGCCACAACATGGCTGCTTTCACGGCTTTTTCCTTGGCAAGAAGCCTAACACCAGGCTGATTTACCTTCCCAGGGTTACTGTTAGGCTTAGGCCTAGGGCTAGGATTTTTAAAACTAGGAAGCCCTGGGCTCCAGGCACACTGCAGCTGTTCAAGGCATCCCAAGGGGAGTACAAAAGTGCTACAACATGGCAGCTTTCACAGCTTTTTCCTTGGCACCATCCCTATACCTAGGCTGATTTATCTGCCTAGGGTTAGGGTTAGGGTTCAGCCTAGGGCTTGGAGTTTTTTAACCAGGAAGCCCTGAGTTCCAGGCTTACTTCATCTGCCAAAGGCATCCCAAAGGGAGTGCAGAAGTGCCACAACATGGCTGCTTTCACGGCTTTTCCCTTAGGAAGAACCCTAATACCCGGCTGATTTACCTTCCTAGGGTTACTGTTAGGCTTAGGCCTAGGACTTTTAAAACCAGGAAGCCCTGGGCTCCAGGCACACTGCAGCTGCGAAAGGCATCCCAAGGGGAGCGCAAAAGTGACGCAACTTGGCTGCCACCACTGATATTTCCATGAGACCATCCCGAACCATAGGCTGATTTTCCTTCCTAGGCTTAAGGTTTGAGTTACGCCTAGGGTAAGGGTCTATTAACCAGAAAGCCCTGAGTTCCAAGAACACAGCAGCTGCGAAGGACTAGCCAAGAAGAGCGCAAAAGTACCACAACATGCCTGCCTCCACAGCTTTTTCCTTGGGGACATGCCTAATTCCTGGCTGATTTGCCTTTCTCGTCTTAGGGTTGGGGTTCGGCCTAGGGCTAGGATTTTTAAAATCAGGAAGCCCTGAGTTCCAGGCACACTGCAGCTGTGAAAGGCATCCAAAAGGGAGTGCAAAAGTGCCACAACATGGCTGCTTTCACGGCTTTTTCCTTGGCAAGAAGCCTAACACCAGGCTGATTTACCTTCCCAGGGTTACTGTTAGGCTTAGGCCTAGGGCTAGGATTTTTAAAACTAGGAAGCCCTTAGCTCCAGGCACACTGCAGCTGTTCAAGGCATCCCAAGGGGAGTACAAAAGTGCTACAACATGGCAGCTTTCACAGCTTTTTCCTTGGCACCATCCCTATACCTAGGCTGATTTATCTGCCTAGGGTTAGGGTTAGGGTTCAGCCTAGGGCTTGGATTTCTTTAACCAGGAAGCCCTGAGTTCCAGGCTTACTTCATCTGCCAAAGGCATCCCAAAGGGAGTGCAGAAGTGCCACAACATGGCTGCTTTCACGGCTTTTCCCTTAGGAAGAACCCTAATACCCGGCTGATTTACCTTCCTAGGGTTACTGTTAGGCTTAGGCCTAGGACTTTTAAAACCAGGAAGCCCTGGGCTCCAGGCACACTGCAGCTGCGAAAGGCATCCCAAGGGGAGCGCAAAAGTGACGCAACTTGGCTGCCACCACTGATATTTCCATGAGACCATCCCGAACCATAGGCTGATTTTCCTTCCTAGGGTTAAGGTTTGAGTTACGCCTAGGGTAAGGGTCTATTAACCAGAAAGCCCTGAGTTCCAAGAACACAGCAGCTGCGAAGGACTAGCCAAGAAGAGCGCAAAAGTACCACAACATGTCTGCCTCCACAGCTTTTTCCTTGGGGACATGCCTAATTCCTGGCTGATTTGCCTTTCTCGTCTTAGGGTTGGGGTTCGGCCTAGGGCTAGGATTTTTAAAATCAGGAAGCCCTGAGTTCCAGGCACACTGCAACTGTGAAAGGCATCCAAAAGGGAGTGCAAAAGTGCCACAACATGGCTGCTTTCACGGCTTTTTCCTTGGCAAGAAGCCTAACACCAGGCTGATTTACCTTCCCAGGGTTACTGTTAGGCTTAGGCCTAGGGCTAGGATTTTTAAAACTAGGAAGCCCTGGGCTCCAGGCACACTGCAGCTGTTCAAGGCATCCCAAGGGGAGTACAAAAGTGCTACAACATGGCAGCTTTCACAGCTTTTTCCTTGGCACCATCCCTATACCTAGGCTGATTTATCTGCCTAGGGTTAGGGTTAGGCTTCAGCCTAGGGCTTGGATTTCTTTAACCAGGAAGCCCTGAGTTCCAGGCTTACTTCATCTGCCAAAGGCATCCCAAAGGGAGTGCAGAAGTGCCACAACATGGCTGCTTTCACGGCTTTTCCCTTAGGAAGAACCCTAATACCCGGCTGATTTACCTTCCTAGGGTTACTGTTAGGCTTAGGCCTAGGACTTTTAAAACCAGGAAGCCCTGGGCTCCAGGCACACTGCAGCTGCGAAAGGCATCCCAAGGGGAGCGCAAAAGTGACGCAACTTGGCTGCCACCACTGATATTTCCATGAGACCATCCCGAACCATAGGTTGATTTTCCTTCCTAGGCTTAAGGTTTGAGTTACGCCTAGGGTAAGGGCTCTATTAACCAGAAAGCCCTGAGTTCCAAGAACACAGCAGCTGCGAAGGACTAGCCAAGAAGAGCGCAAAAGTAGCACAACATGCCTGCCTCCACAGCTTTTTCCTTGGGGACATGCCTAATTCCTGGCTGATTTGCCTTTCTCGTCTTAGGGTTGGGGTTCGGCCTAGGGCTAGGATTTTTAAAATCAGGAAGCCCTGAGTTCCAGGCACACTGCAGCTGTGAAAGGCATCCAAAAGGGAGTGCAAAAGTGCCACAACATGGCTGCTTTCACGGCTTTTTCCTTGGCAAGAAGCCTAACACCAGGCTGATTTACCTTCCCAGGGTTACTGTTAGGCTTAGGCCTAGGGCTAGGATTTTTAAAACTAGGAAGCCCTGGGCTCCAGACACACTGCAGCTGTTCAAGGCATCCCAAGGGGAGTACAAAAGTGCTACAACATGGCAGCTTTCACAGCTTTTTCCTTGGCACCATCCCTATACCTAGGCTGATTTATCTGCCTAGGGTTAGGGTTAGGGTTCAGCCTAGGGCTTGGAGTTTTTTAACCAGGAAGCCCTGAGTTCCAGGCTTACTTCATCTGCCAAAGGCATCCCAAAGGGAGTGCAGAAGTGCTACAACATGGCTGCTTTCACAGCTTTTCCCTTAGGAAGAACCCTAATACCCGGCTGATTTACCTTCCTAGGGTTACTGTTAGGCTTAGGCCTAGGACTTTTAAAACCAGGAAGCCCTGGGCTCCAGGCACACTGCAGCTGCGAAAGGCATCCCAAGGGGAGCGCAAAAGTGACGCAACTTGGCTGCCACCACTGATATTTCCATGAGACCATCCCGAACCATAGGCTGATTTTCCTTCCTAGGGTTAAGGTTTGAGTTACGCCTAGGGTAAGGGCTCTATTAACCAGAAAGCCCTGAGTTCCAAGAACACAGCAGCTGCGAAGGACTACCCAAGAAGAGCACAAAAGTACCACAACATGTCTGCCTCCACAGCTTTTTCCTTGGGGACATGCCTAATTCCTGGCTGATTTGCCTTTCTCGTCTTAGGGTTGGGGTTCGGCCTAGGGCTAGGATTTTTAAAATCAGGAAGCCCTGAGTTCCAGGCACACTGCAGCTGTGAAAGGCATCCAAAAGGGAGTGCAAAAGTGCCACAACATGGCTGCTTTCACGGCTTTTTCCTTGGCAAGAAGCCTAACACCAGGCTGATTTACCTTCCCAGGGTTACTGTTAGGCTTAGGCCTAGGGCTAGGATTTTTAAAACTAGGAAGCCCTGGGCTCCAGGCACACTGCAGCTGTTCAAGGCATCCCAAGGGGAGTACAAAAGTGCTACAACATGGCAGCTTTCACAGCTTTTTCCTTGGCACCATCCCTATACCTAGGCTGATTTATCTGCCTAGGGTTAGGGTTAGGGTTCAGCCTAGGGCTTGGATTTCTTTAACCAGGAAGCCCTGAGTTCCAGGCTTACTTCATCTGCCAAAGGCATCCCAAAGGGAGTGCAGAAGTGCCACAACATGGCTGCTTTCACGGCTTTTCCCTTAGGAAGAACCCTAATACCCGGCTGATTTACCTTCCTAGGGTTACTGTTAGGCTTAGGCCTAGGACTTTTAAAACCAGGAAGCCCTGGGCTCCAGGCACACTGCAGCTGCGAAAGGCATCCCAAGGGGAGCGCAAAAGTGACGCAACTTGGCTGCCACCACTGATATTTCCATGAGACCATCCCGAACCATAGGCTGATTTTCCTTCCTAGGGTTAAGGTTTGAGTTACGCCTAGGGTAAGGGTCTATTAACCAGAAAGCCCTGAGTTCCAAGAACACAGCAGCTGCGAAGGACTAGCCAAGAAGAGCGCAAAAGTACCACAACATGTCTGCCTCCACAGCTTTTTCCTTGGGGACATGCCTAATTCCTGGCTGATTTGCCTTTCTCGTCTTAGGGTTGGGGTTCGGCCTAGGGCTAGGATTTTTAAAATCAGGAAGCCCTGAGTTCCAGGCACACTGGAGCTGTGAAAGGCATCCAAAAGGGAGTGCAAAAGTGCCACAACATGGCTGCTTTCACGGCTTTTTCCTTGGCAAGAAGCCTAACACCAGGCTGATTTACCTTCCCAGGGTTACTGTTAGGCTTAGGCCTAGGGCTAGGATTTTTAAAACTAGGAAGCCCTGGGCTCCAGGCACACTGCAGCTGTTCAAGGCATCCCAAGGGGAGTACAAAAGTGCTACAACATGGCAGCTTTCACAGCTTTTTCCTTGGCACCATCCCTATACCTAGGCTGATTTATCTGCCTAGGGTTAGGGTTAGGCTTCAGCCTAGGGCTTGGATTTCTTTAACCAGGAAGCCCTGAGTTCCAGGCTTACTTCATCTGCCAAAGGCATCCCAAAGGGAGTGCAGAAGTGCCACAACATGGCTGCTTTCACGGCTTTTCCCTTAGGAAGAACCCTAATACCCGGCTGATTTACCTTCCTAGGGTTACTGTTAGGCTTAGGCCTAGGACTTTTAAAACCAGGAAGCCCTGGGCTCCAGGCACACTGCAGCTGCGAAAGGCATCCCAAGGGGAGCGCAAAAGTGACGCAACTTGGCTGCCACCACTGATATTTCCATGAGACCATCCCGAACCATAGGTTGATTTTCCTTCCTAGGGTTAAGGTTTGAGTTACGCCTAGGGTAAGGGCTCTATTAACCAGAAAGCCCTGAGTTCCAAGAACACAGCAGCTGCGAAGGACTAGCCAAGAAGAGCGCAAAAGTAGCACAACATGCCTGCCTCCACAGCTTTTTCCTTGGGGACATGCCTAATTCCTGGCTGATTTGCCTTTCTCGTCTTAGGGTTGGGGTTCGGCCTAGGGCTAGGATTTTTAAAATCAGGAAGCCCTGAGTTCCAGGCACACTGCAGCTGTGAAAGGCATCCAAAAGGGAGTGCAAAAGTGCCACAACATGGCTGCTTTCACGGCTTTTTCCTTGGCAAGAAGCCTAACACCAGGCTGATTTACCTTCCCAGGGTTACTGTTAGGCTTAGGCCTAGGGCTAGGATTTTTAAAACTAGGAAGCCCTGGGCTCCAGACACACTGCAGCTGTTCAAGGCATCCCAAGGGGAGTACAAAAGTGCTACAACATGGCAGCTTTCACAGCTTTTTCCTTGGCACCATCCCTATACCTAGGCTGATTTATCTGCCTAGGGTTAGGGTTAGGGTTCAGCCTAGGGCTTGGAGTTTTTTAACCAGGAAGCCCTGAGTTCCAGGCTTACTTCATCTGCCAAAGGCATCCCAAAGGGAGTGCAGAAGTGCTACAACATGGCTGCTTTCACAGCTTTTCCCTTAGGAAGAACCCTAATACCCGGCTGATTTACCTTCCTAGGGTTACTGTTAGGCTTAGGCCTAGGACTTTTAAAACCAGGAAGCCCTGGGCTCCAGGCACACTGCAGCTGCGAAAGGCATCCCAAGGGGAGCGCAAAAGTGACGCAACTTGGCTGCCACCACTGATATTTCCATGAGACCATCCCGAACCATAGGCTGATTTTCCTTCCTAGGGTTAAGGTTTGAGTTACGCCTAGGGTAAGGGCTCTATTAACCAGAAAGCCCTGAGTTCCAAGAACACAGCAGCTGCGAAGGACTACCCAAGAAGAGCACAAAAGTACCACAACATGTCTGCCTCCACAGCTTTTTCCTTGGGGACATGCCTAATTCCTGGCTGATTTGCCTTTCTCGTCTTAGGGTTGGGGTTCGGCCTAGGGCTAGGATTTTTAAAATCAGGAAGCCCTGAGTTCCAGGCACACTGCAGCTGTGAAAGGCATCCAAAAGGGAGTGCAAAAGTGCCACAACATGGCTGCTTTCACGGCTTTTTCCTTGGCAAGAAGCCTAACACCAGGCTGATTTACCTTCCCAGGGTTACTGTTAGGCTTAGGCCTAGGGCTAGGATTTTTAAAACTAGGAAGCCCTGGGCTCCAGGCACACTGCAGCTGTTCAAGGCATCCCAAGGGGAGTACAAAAGTGCTACAACATGGCAGCTTTCACAGCTTTTTCCTTGGCACCATCCCTATACCTAGGCTGATTTATCTGCCTAGGGTTAGGGTTAGGGTTCAGCCTAGGGCTTGGATTTCTTTAACCAGGAAGCCCTGAGTTCCAGGCTTACTTCATCTGCCAAAGGCATCCCAAAGGGAGTGCAGAAGTGCCACAACATGGCTGCTTTCACGGCTTTTCCCTTAGGAAGAACCCTAATACCCGGCTGATTTACCTTCCTAGGGTTACTGTTAGGCTTAGGCCTAGGACTTTTAAAACCAGGAAGCCCTGGGCTCCAGGCACACTGCAGCTGCGAAAGGCATCCCAAGGGGAGCGCAAAAGTGACGCAACTTGGCTGCCACCACTGATATTTCCATGAGACCATCCCGAACCATAGGCTGATTTTCCTTCCTAGGGTTAAGGTTTGAGTTACGCCTAGGGTAAGGGTCTATTAACCAGAAAGCCCTGAGTTCCAAGAACACAGCAGCTGCGAAGGACTAGCCAAGAAGAGCGCAAAAGTACCACAACATGTCTGCCTCCACAGCTTTTTCCTTGGGGACATGCCTAATTCCTGGCTGATTTGCCTTTCTCGTCTTAGGGTTGGGGTTCGGCCTAGGGCTAGGATTTTTAAAATCAGGAAGCCCTGAGTTCCAGGCACACTGGAGCTGTGAAAGGCATCCAAAAGGGAGTGCAAAAGTGCCACAACATGGCTGCTTTCACGGCTTTTTCCTTGGCAAGAAGCCTAACACCAGGCTGATTTACCTTCCCAGGGTTACTGTTAGGCTTAGGCCTAGGGCTAGGATTTTTAAAACTAGGAAGCCCTGGGCTCCAGGCACACTGCAGCTGTTCAAGGCATCCCAAGGGGAGTACAAAAGTGCTACAACATGGCAGCTTTCACAGCTTTTTCCTTGGCACCATCCCTATACCTAGGCTGATTTATCTGCCTAGGGTTAGGGTTAGGCTTCAGCCTAGGGCTTGGATTTCTTTAACCAGGAAGCCCTGAGTTCCAGGCTTACTTCATCTGCCAAAGGCATCCCAAAGGGAGTGCAGAAGTGCCACAACATGGCTGCTTTCACGGCTTTTCCCTTAGGAAGAACCCTAATACCCGGCTGATTTACCTTCCTAGGGTTACTGTTAGGCTTAGGCCTAGGACTTTTAAAACCAGGAAGCCCTGGGCTCCAGGCACACTGCAGCTGCGAAAGGCATCCCAAGGGGAGCGCAAAAGTGACGCAACTTGGCTGCCACCACTGATATTTCCATGAGACCATCCCGAACCATAGGTTGATTTTCCTTCCTAGGGTTAAGGTTTGAGTTACGCCTAGGGTAAGGGCTCTATTAACCAGAAAGCCCTGAGTTCCAAGAACACAGCAGCTGCGAAGGACTAGCCAAGAAGAGCGCAAAAGTAGCACAACATGCCTGCCTCCACAGCTTTTTCCTTGGGGACATGCCTAATTCCTGGCTGATTTGCCTTTCTCGTCTTAGGGTTGGGGTTCGGCCTAGGGCTAGGATTTTTAAAATCAGGAAGCCCTGAGTTCCAGGCACACTGCAGCTGTGAAAGGCATCCAAAAGGGAGTGCAAAAGTGCCACAACATGGCTGCTTTCACGGCTTTTTCCTCGGCAAGAAGCCTAACACCAGGCTGATTTACCTTCCCAGGGTTACTGTTAGGCTTAGGCCTAGGGCTAGGATTTTTAAAACTAGGAAGCCCTGGGCTCCAGACACACTGCAGCTGTTCAAGGCATCCCAAGGGGAGTACAAAAGTGCTACAACATGGCAGCTTTCACAGCTTTTTCCTTGGCACCATCCCTATACCTAGGCTGATTTATCTGCCTAGGGTTAGGGTTAGGGTTCAGCCTAGGGCTTGGAGTTTTTTAACCAGGAAGCCCTGAGTTCCAGGCTTACTTCATCTGCCAAAGGCATCCCAAAGGGAGTGCAGAAGTGCCACAACATGGCTGCTTTCACGGCTTTTCCCTTAGGAAGAACCCTAATACCCGGCTGATTTACCTTCCTAGGGTTACTGTTAGGCTTAGGCCTAGGACTTTTAAAACCAGGAAGCCCTGGGCTCCAGGCACACTGCAGCTGCGAAAGGCATCCCAAGGGGAGCGCAAAAGTGACACAACTTGGCTGCCACCACTGATATTTCCATGAGACCATCCCGAACCATAGGCTGATTTTCCTTCCTAGGGTTAAGGTTTGAGTTACGCCTAGGGTAAGGGCTCTATTAACCAGAAAGCCCTGAGTTCCAAGAACACAGCAGCTGCGAAGGACTAGCCAAGAAGAGCGCAAAAGTACCACAACATGTCTGCCTCCACAGCTTTTTCCTTGGGGACATGCCTAATTCCTGGCTGATTTGCCTTTCTCGTCTTAGGGTTGGGGTTCGGCCTAGGGCTAGGATTTTTAAAATCAGGAAGCCCTGAGTTCCAGGCACACTGCAGCTGTGAAAGGCATCCAAAAGGGAGTGCAAAAGTGCCACAACATGGCTGCTTTCACGGCTTTTTCCTTGGCAAGAAGCCTAACACCAGGCTGATTTACCTTCCCAGGGTTACTGTTAGGCTTAGGCCTAGGGCTAGGATTTTTAAAACTAGGAAGCCCTGGGCTCCAGGCACACTGCAGCTGTTCAAGGCATCCCAAGGGGAGTACAAAAGTGCAACAACATGGCAGCTTTCACAGCTTTTTCCTTGGCACCATCCCTATACCTAGGCTGATTTATCTGCCTAGGGTTAGGGTTAGGCTTCAGCCTAGGGCTTGGATTTCTTTAACCAGGAAGCCCTGAGTTCCAGGCTTACTTCATCTGCCAAAGGCATCCCAAAGGGAGTGCAGAAGTGCCACAACATGGCTGCTTTCACGGCTTTTCCCTTAGGAAGAACCCTAATACCCGGCTGATTTACCTTCCTAGGGTTACTGTTAGGCTTAGGCCTAGGACTTTTAAAACCAGGAAGCCCTGGGCTCCAGGCACACTGCAGCTGCGAAAGGCATCCCAAGGGGAGCGCAAAAGTGACGCAACTTGGCTGCCACCACTGATATTTCCATGAGACCATCCCGAACCATAGGCTGATTTTCCTTCCTAGGGTTAAGGTTTGAGTTACGCCTAGGGTAAGGGTCTATTAACCAGAAAGCCCTGAGTTCCAAGAACACAGCAGCTGCGAAGGACTAGCCAAGAAGAGCGCAAAAGTACCACAACATGCCTGCCTCCACAGCTTTTTCCTTGGGGACATGCCTAATTCCTGGCTGATTTGCCTTTCTCGTCTTAGGGTTGGGGTTCGGCCTAGGGCTAGGATTTTTAAAATCAGGAAGCCCTGAGTTCCAGGCACACTGCAGCTGTGAAAGGCATCCAAAAGGGAGTGCAAAAGTGCCACAACATGGCTGCTTTCACGGCTTTTTCCTTGGCAAGAAGCCTAACACCAGGCTGATTTACCTTCCCAGGGTTACTGTTAGGCTTAGGCCTAGGGCTAGGATTTTTAAAACTAGGAAGCCCTGGGCTCCAGGCACACTGCAGCTGTTCAAGGCATCCCAAGGGGAGTACAAAAGTGCTACAACATGGCAGCTTTCACAGCTTTTTCCTTGGCACCATCCCTATACCTAGGCTGATTTATCTGCCTAGGGTTAGGGTTAGGGTTCAGCCTAGGGCTTGGAGTTTTTTAACCAGGAAGCCCTGAGTTCCAGGCTTACTTCATCTGCCAAAGGCATCCCAAAGGGAGTGCAGAAGTGCCACAACATGGCTGCTTTCACGGCTTTTCCCTTAGGAAGAACCCTAATACCCGGCTGATTTACCTTCCTAGGGTTACTGTTAGGCTTAGGTCTAGGACTTTTAAAACCAGGAAGCCCTGGGCTCCAGGCACACTGCAGCTGCGAAAGGCCTCCCAAGGGGAGCGCAAAAGTGACGCAACTTGGCTGCCACCACTGATATTTCCATGAGACCATCCCGAACCATAGGCTGATTTTCCTTCCTAGGGTTAAGGTTTGAGTTACGCCTAGGGTAAGGGTCTATTAACCAGAAAGCCCTGAGTTCCAAGAACACAGCAGCTGCGAAGGACTAGCCAAGAAGAGCGCAAAAGTACCACAACATGCCTGCCTCCACAGCTTTTTCCTTGGGGACATGCCTAATTCCTGGCTGATTTGCCTTTCTCGTCT
Source organism: Ammospiza caudacuta (assembly GCF_027887145.1). Lineage (NCBI taxonomy): Eukaryota > Metazoa > Chordata > Aves > Passeriformes > Passerellidae > Ammospiza > Ammospiza caudacuta. Next base: position 26,685 of record NW_026682969.1, read on the forward strand.
TAGGGTTGGGGTTCGGCCTAGGGCTAGGATTTTTAAAATCAGGAAGCCCTGAGTTCCAGGCACACTGCAGCTGTGAAAGGCATCCAAAAGGGAGTGCAAAAGTGCCACAACATGGCTGCTTTCACGGCTTTTTCCTTGGCAAGAAGCCTAACACCAGGCTGATTTACCTTCCCAGGGTTACTGTTAGGCTTAGGCCTAGGGCTAGGATTTTTAAAACTAGGAAGCCCTTGGCTCCAGGCACACTGCAGCTGTTCAAGGCATCCCAAGGGGAGTACAAAAGTGCTACAACATGGCAGCTTTCACAGCTTTTTCCTTGGCACCATCCCTATACCTAGGCTGATTTATCTGCCTAGGGTTAGGGTTAGGCTTCAGCCTAGGGCTTGGATTTCTTTAACCAGGAAGCCCTGAGTTCCAGGCTTACTTCATCTGCCAAAGGCATCCCAAAGGGAGTGCAGAAGTGCCACAACATGGCTGCTTTCACGGCTTTTCCCTTAGGAAGAACCCTAATACCCGGCTGATTTACCTTCCTAGGGTTACTGTTAGGCTTAGGTCTAGGACTTTTAAAACCAGGAAGCCCTGGGCTCCAGGCACACTGCAGCTGCAAAAGGCATCCCAAGGGGAGCGCAAAAGTGACGCAACTTGGCTGCCACCACTGATATTTCCATGAGACCATCCCGAACCATAGGCTGATTTTCCTTCCTAGGCTTAAGGTTTGAGTTACGCCTAGGGTAAGGGTCTATTAACCAGAAAGCCCTGAGTTCCAAGAACACAGCAGCTGCGAAGGACTAGCCAAGAAGAGCGCAAAAGTACCACAACATGCCTGCCTCCACAGCTTTTTCCTTGGGGACATGCCTAATTCCTGGCTGATTTGCCTTTCTCGTCTTAGGGTTGGGGTTCGGCCTAGGGCTAGGATTTTTAAAATCAGGAAGCCCTGAGTTCCAGGCACACTGCAGCTGTGAAAGGCATCCAAAAGGGAGTGCAAAAGTGCCACAACATGGCTGCTTTCACGGCTTTTTCCTTGGCAAGAAGCCTAACACCAGGCTGATTTACCTTCCCAGGGTTACTGTTAGGCTTAGGCCTAGGGCTAGGATTTTTAAAACTAGGAAGCCCTGGGCTCCAGGCACACTGCAGCTGTTCAAGGCATCCCAAGGGGAGTACAAAAGTGCAACAACATGGCAGCTTTCACAGCTTTTTCCTTGGCACCATCCCTATACCTAGGCTGATTTATCTGCCTAGGGTTAGGGTTAGGGTTCAGCCTAGGGCTTGGAGTTTTTTAACCAGGAAGCCCTGAGTTCCAGGCTTACTTCATCTGCCAAAGGCATCCCAAAGGGAGTGCAGAAGTGCCACAACATGGCTGCTTTCACGGCTTTTCCCTTAGGAAGAACCCTAATACCCGGCTGATTTACCTTCCTAGGGTTACTGTTAGGCTTAGGTCTAGGACTTTTAAAACCAGGAAGCCCTGGGCTCCAGGCACACTGCAGCTGCGAAAGGCATCCCAAGGGGAGCGCAAAAGTGACGCAACTTGGCTGCCACCACTGATATTTCCATGAGACCATCCCGAACCATAGGCTGATTTTCCTTCCTAGGGTTAAGGTTTGAGTTACGCCTAGGGTAAGGGTCTATTAACCAGAAAGCCCTGAGTTCCAAGAACACAGCAGTTGCGAAGGACTAGCCAAGAAGAGCGCAAAAGTACCACAACATGTCTGCCTCCACAGCTTTTTCCTTGGGGACATGCCTAATTCCTGGCTGATTTGCCTTTCTCGTCTTAGGGTTGGGGTTCGGCCTAGGGCTAGGATTTTTAAAATCAGGAAGCCCTGAGTTCCAGGCACACTGCAGCTGTGAAAGGCATCCAAAAGGGAGTGCAAAAGTGCCACAACATGGCTGCTTTCACGGCTTTTTCCTTGGCAAGAAGCCTAACACCAGGCTGATTTACCTTCCCAGGGTTACTGTTAGGCTTAGGCCTAGGGCTAGGATTTTTAAAACTAGGAAGCCCTAAGCTCCAGACACACTGCAGCTGTTCAAGGCATCCCAAGGGGAGTACAAAAGTGCTACAACATGGCAGCTTTCACAGCTTTTTCCTTGGCACCATCCCTATACCTAGGCTGATTTATCTGCCTAGGGTTAGGGTTAGGGTTCAGCCTAGGGCTTGGATTTCTTTAACCAGGAAGCCCTGAGTTCCAGGCTTACTTCATCTGCCAAAGGCATCCCAAAGGGAGTGCAGAAGTGCCACAACATGGCTGCTTTCACGGCTTTTCCCTTAGGAAGAACCCTAATACCCGGCTGATTTACCTTCCTAGGGTTACTGTTAGGCTTAGGTCTAGGACTTTTAAAACCAGGAAGCCCTGGGCTCCAGGCACACTGCAGCTGCGAAAGGCATCCCAAGGGGAGCGCAAAAGTGACGCAACTTGGCTGCCACCACTGATATTTCCATGAGACCATCCCGAACCATAGGCTGATTTTCCTTCCTAGGGTTAAGGTTTGAGTTACGCCTAGGGTAGAGGTCTATTAACCAGAAAGCCCTGAGTTCCAAGAACACAGCAGTTGCGAAGGACTAGCCAAGAAGAGCGCAAAAGTACCACAACATGTCTGCCTCCACAGCTTTTTCCTTGGGGACATGCCTAATTCCTGGCTGATTTGCCTTTCTCGTCTTAGGGTTGGGGTTCGGCCTAGGGCTAGGATTTTTAAAATCAGGAAGCCCTGAGTTCCAGGCACACTGCAGCTGTGAAAGGCATCCAAAAGGGAGTGCAAAAGTGCCACAACATGGCTGCTTTCACGGCTTTTTCCTTGGCAAGAAGCCTAACACCAGGCTGATTTACCTTCCCAGGGTTACTGTTAGGCTTAGGCCTAGGGCTAGGATTTTTAAAACTAGGAAGCCCTGGGCTCCAGGCACACTGCAGCTGTTCAAGGCATCCCAAGGGGAGTACAAAAGTGCTACAACATGGCAGCTTTCACAGCTTTTTCCTTGGCACCATCCCTATACCTAGGCTGATTTATCTGCCTAGGGTTAGGGTTAGGCTTCAGCCTAGGGCTTGGATTTCTTTAACCAGGAAGCCCTGAGTTCCAGGCTTACTTCATCTGCCAAAGGCATCCCAAAGGGAGTGCAGAAGTGCCACAACATGGCTGCTTTCACGGCTTTTCCCTTAGGAAGAACCCTAATACCCGGCTGATTTACCTTCCTAGGGTTACTGTTAGGCTTAGGCCTAGGACTTTTAAAACCAGGAAGCCCTGGGCTCCAGGCACACTGCAGCTGCGAAAGGCATCCCAAGGGGAGCGCAAAAGTGACGCAACTTGGCTGCCACCACTGATATTTCCATGAGACCATCCCGAACCATAGGTTGATTTTCCTTCCTAGGGTTAAGGTTTGAGTTACGCCTAGGGTAAGGGCTTAATTAACCAGAAAGCCCTGAGTTCCAAGAACACAGCAGCTGCGAAGGACTAGCCAAGAAGAGCGCAAAAGTACCACAACATGCCTGCCTCCACAGCTTTTTCCTTGGGGACATGCCTAATTCCTGGCTGATTTGCCTTTCTCGTCTTAGGGTTGGGGTTCGGCCTAGGGCTAGGATTTTTAAAATCAGGAAGCCCTGAGTTCCAGGCACACTGCAGCTGTGAAAGGCATCCAAAAGGGAGTGCAAAAGTGCCACAACATGGCTGCTTTCACGGCTTTTTCCTTGGCAAGAAGCCTAACACCAGGCTGATTCACCTTCCCAGGGTTACTGTTAGGCTTAGGCCTAGGGCTAGGATTTTTAAAACTAGGAAGCCCTAAGCTCCAGACACACTGCAGCTGTTCAAGGCATCCCAAGGGGAGTACAAAAGTGCTACAACATGGCAGCTTTCACAGCTTTTTCCTTGGCACCATCCCTATACCTAGGCTGATTTATCTGCCTAGGGTTAGGGTTAGGGTTCAGCCTAGGGCTTGGATTTCTTTAACCAGGAAGCCCTGAGTTCCAGGCTTACTTCATCTGCCAAAGGCATCCCAAAGGGAGTGCAGAAGTGCCACAACATGGCTGCTTTCACGGCTTTTCCCTTAGGAAGAACCCTAATACCCGGCTGATTTACCTTCCTAGGGTTACTGTTAGGCTTAGGCCTAGGACTTTTAAAACCAGGAAGCCCTGGGCTCCAGGCACACTGCAGCTGCGAAAGGCATCCCAAGGGGAGCGCAAAAGTGACGCAACTTGGCTGCCACCACTGATATTTCCATGAGACCATCCCGAACCATAGGCTGATTTTCCTTCCTAGGGTTAAGGTTTGAGTTACGCCTAGGGTAGAGGTCTATTAACCAGAAAGCCCTGAGTTCCAAGAACACAGCAGTTGCGAAGGACTAGCCAAGAAGAGCGCAAAAGTACCACAACATGTCTGCCTCCACAGCTTTTTCCTTGGGGACATGCCTAATTCCTGGCTGATTTGCCTTTCTCGTCTTAGGGTTGGGGTTCGGCCTAGGGCTAGGATTTTTAAAATCAGGAAGCCCTGAGTTCCAGGCACACTGCAGCTGTGAAAGGCATCCAAAAGGGAGTGCAAAAGTGCCACAACATGGCTGCTTTCACGGCTTTTTCCTTGGCAAGAAGCCTAACACCAGGCTGATTTACCTTCCCAGGGTTACTGTTAGGCTTAGGCCTAGGGCTAGGATTTTTAAAACTAGGAAGCCCTGGGCTCCAGGCACACTGCAGCTGTTCAAGGCATCCCAAGGGGAGTACAAAAGTGCTACAACATGGCAGCTTTCACAGCTTTTTCCTTGGCACCATCCCTATACCTAGGCTGATTTATCTGCCTAGGGTTAGGGTTAGGCTTCAGCCTAGGGCTTGGATTTCTTTAACCAGGAAGCCCTGAGTTCCAGGCTTACTTCATCTGCCAAAGGCATCCCAAAGGGAGTGCAGAAGTGCCACAACATGGCTGCTTTCACGGCTTTTCCCTTAGGAAGAACCCTAATACCCGGCTGATTTACCTTCCTAGGGTTACTGTTAGGCTTAGGCCTAGGACTTTTAAAACCAGGAAGCCCTGGGCTCCAGGCACACTGCAGCTGCGAAAGGCATCCCAAGGGGAGCGCAAAAGTGACGCAACTTGGCTGCCACCACTGATATTTCCATGAGACCATCCCGAACCATAGGTTGATTTTCCTTCCTAGGGTTAAGGTTTGAGTTACGCCTAGGGTAAGGGCTCTATTAACCAGAAAGCCCTGAGTTCCAAGAACACAGCAGCTGCGAAGGACTAGCCAAGAAGAGCGCAAAAGTACCACAACATGCCTGCCTCCACAGCTTTTTCCTTGGGGACATGCCTAATTCCTGGCTGATTTGCCTTTCTCGTCTTAGGGTTGGGGTTCAGCCTAGGGCTAGGATTTTTAAAATCAGGAAGCCCTGAGTTCCAGGCACACTGCAGCTGTGAAAGGCATCCAAAAGGGAGTGCAAAAGTGCCACAACATGGCTGCTTTCACGGCTTTTTCCTTGGCAAGAAGCCTAACACCAGGCTGATTCACCTTCCCAGGGTTACTGTTAGGCTTAGGCCTAGGGCTAGGATTTTTAAAACTAGGAAGCCCTTAGCTCCAGGCACACTGCAGCTGTTCAAGGCATCCCAAGGGGAGTACAAAAGTGCAACAACATGGCAGCTTTCACAGCTTTTTCCTTGGCACCATCCCTATACCTAGGCTGATTTATCTGCCTAGGGTTAGGGTTAGGGTTCAGCCTAGGGCTTGGATTTCTTTAACCAGGAAGCCCTGAGTTCCAGGCTTACTTCATCTGCCAAAGGCATCCCAAAGGGAGTGCAGAAGTGCCACAACATGGCTGCTTTCACGGCTTTTCCCTTAGGAAGAACCCTAATACCCGGCTGATTTACCTTCCTAGGGTTACTGTTAGGCTTAGGCCTAGGACTTTTTAAACCAGGAAGCCCTGGGCTCCAGGCACACTGCAGCTGCGAAAGGCATCCCAAGGGGAGCGCAAAAGTGACGCAACTTGGCTGCCACCACTGATATTTCCATGAGACCATCCCGAACCATAGGCTGATTTTCCTTCCTAGGGTTAAGGTTTGAGTTACGCCTAGGGTAAGGGTCTATTAACCAGAAAGCCCTGAGTTCCAAGAACACAGCAGCTGCGAAGGACTAGCCAAGAAGAGCGCAAAAGTACCACAACATGCCTGCCTCCACAGCTTTTTCCTTGGGGACATGCCTAATTCCTGGCTGATTTGCCTTTCTCGTCTTAGGGTTGGGGTTCGGCCTAGGGCTAGGATTTTTAAAATCAGGAAGCCCTGAGTTCCAGGCACACTGCAGCTGTGAAAGGCATCCAAAAGGGAGTGCAAAAGTGCCACAACATGGCTGCTTTCACGGCTTTTTCCTTGGCAAGAAGCCTAACACCAGGCTGATTTACCTTCCCAGGGTTACTGTTAGGCTTAGGCCTAGGGCTAGGATTTTTAAAACTAGGAAGCCCTGGGCTCCAGGCACACTGCAGCTGTTCAAGGCATCCCAAGGGGAGTACAAAAGTGCTACAACATGGCAGCTTTCACAGCTTTTTCCTTGGCACCATCCCTATACCTAGGCTGATTTATCTGCCTAGGGTTAGGGTTAGGCTTCAGCCTAGGGCTTGGAGTTTTTTAACCAGGAAGCCCTGAGTTCCAGGCTTACTTCATCTGCCAAAGGCATCCCAAAGGGAGTGCAGAAGTGCCACAACATGGCTGCTTTCACGGCTTTTCCCTTAGGAAGAACCCTAATACCCGGCTGATTTACCTTCCTAGGGTTACTGTTAGGCTTAGGCCTAGGACTTTTAAAACCAGGAAGCCCTGGGCTCCAGGCACACTGCAGCTGCGAAAGGCATCCCAAGGGGAGCGCAAAAGTGACGCAACTTGGCTGCCACCACTGATATTTCCATGAGACCATCCCGAACCATAGGTTGATTTTCCTTCCTAGGGTTAAGGTTTGAGTTACGCCTAGGGTAAGGGCTCTATTAACCAGAAAGCCCTGAGTTCCAAGAACACAGCAGCTGCGAAGGACTAGCCAAGAAGAGCGCAAAAGTACCACAACATGCCTGCCTCCACAGCTTTTTCCTTGGGGACATGCCTAATTCCTGGCTGATTTGCCTTTCTCGTTTTAGGGTTGGGGTTCAGCCTAGGGCTAGGATTTTTAAAATCAGGAAGCCCTGAGTTCCAGGCACACTGCAGCTGTGAAAGGCATCCAAAAGGGAGTGCAAAAGTGCCACAACATGGCTGCTTTCACGGCTTTTTCCTTGGCAAGAAGCCTAACACCAGGCTGATTCACCTTCCCAGGGTTACTGTTAGGCTTAGGCCTAGGGCTAGGATTTTTAAAACTAGGAAGCCCTTAGCTCCAGGCACACTGCAGCTGTTCAAGGCATCCCAAGGGGAGTACAAAAGTGCAACAACATGGCAGCTTTCACAGCTTTTTCCTTGGCACCATCCCTATACCTAGGCTGATTTATCTGCCTAGGGTTAGGGTTAGGGTTCAGCCTAGGGCTTGGATTTCTTTAACCAGGAAGCCCTGAGTTCCAGGCTTACTTCATCTGACAAAGGCATCCCAAAGGGAGTGCAGAAGTGCCACAACATGGCTGCTTTCACGGCTTTTCCCTTAGGAAGAACCCTAATACCCGGCTGATTTACCTTCCTAGGGTTACTGTTAGGCTTAGGCCTAGGACTTTTAAAACCAGGAAGCCCTGGGCTCCAGGCACACTGCAGCTGCGAAAGGCATCCCAAGGGGAGCGCAAAAGTGACGCAACTTGGCTGCCACCACTGATATTTCCATGAGACCATCCCGAACCATAGGCTGATTTTCCTTCCTAGGGTTAAGGTTTGAGTTACGCCTAGGGTAAGGGTCTATTAACCAGAAAGCCCTGAGTTCCAAGAACACAGCAGCTGCGAAGGACTAGCCAAGAAGAGCGCAAAAGTACCACAACATGCCTGCCTCCACAGCTTTTTCCTTGGGGACATGCCTAATTCCTGGCTGATTTGCCTTTCTCGTCTTAGGGTTGGGGTTCGGCCTAGGGCTAGGATTTTTAAAATCAGGAAGCCCTGAGTTCCAGGCACACTGCAGCTGTGAAAGGCATCCAAAAGGGAGTGCAAAAGTGCCACAACATGGCTGCTTTCACGGCTTTTTCCTTGGCAAGAAGCCTAACACCAGGCTGATTTACCTTCCCAGGGTTACTGTTAGGCTTAGGCCTAGGGCTAGGATTTTTAAAACTAGGAAGCCCTTAGCTCCAGGCACACTGCAGCTGTTCAAGGCATCCCATGGGGAGTACAAAAGTGCTACAACATGGCAGCTTTCACAGCTTTTTCCTTGGCACCATCCCTATACCTAGGCTGATTTATCTGCCTAGGGTTAGGGTTAGGGTTCAGCCTAGGGCTTGGAGTTTTTTAACCAGGAAGCCCTGAGTTCCAGGCTTACTTCATCTGCCAAAGGCATCCCAAAGGGAGTGCAGAAGTGCCACAACATGGCTGCTTTCACGGCTTTTCCCTTAGGAAGAACCCTAATACCCGGCTGATTTACCTTCCTAGGGTTACTGTTAGGCTTAGGCCTAGGACTTTTAAAACCAGGAAGCCCTGGGCTCCAGGCACACTGCAGCTGCGAAAGGCATCCAAAGGGGAGCGCAAAAGTGACGCAACTTGGCTGCCACCACTGATATTTCCATGAGACCATCCCGAACCATAGGCTGATTTTCCTTCCTACGGTTAAGGTTTGAGTTACGCCTAGGGTAAGGGCTCTATTAACCAGAAAGCCCTGAGTTCCAAGAACACAGCAGCTGCGAAGGACTAGCCAAGAAGAGCGCAAAAGTACCACAACATGCCTGCCTCCACAGCTTTTTCCTTGGGGACATGCCTAATTCCTGGCTGATTTGCCTTTCTCGTCTTAGGGTTGGGGTTCGGCCTAGGGCTAGGATTTTTAAAATCAGGAAGCCCTGAGTTCCAGGCACACTGCAGCTGTGAAAGGCATCCAAAAGGGAGTGCAAAAGTGCCACAACATGGCTGCTTTCACGGCTTTTTCCTTGGCAAGAAGCCTAACACCAGGCTGATTTACCTTCCCAGGGTTACTGTTAGGCTTAGGCCTAGGGCTAGGATTTTTAAAACTAGAAAGCCCTAAGCTCCAGACACACTGCAGCTGTTCAAGGCATCCCAAGGGGAGTACAAAAGTGCTACAACATGGCAGCTTTCACAGCTTTTTCCTTGGCACCATCCCTATACCTAGGCTGATTTATCTGCCTAGGGTTAGGGTTAGGGTTCAGCCTAGGGCTTGGATTTCTTTAACCAGGAAGCCCTGAGTTCCAGGCTTACTTCATCTGCCAAAGGCATCCCAAAGGGAGTGCAGAAGTGCCACAACATGGCTGCTTTCACAGCTTTTCCCTTAGGAAGAACCCTAATACCCGGCTGATTTACCTTCCTAGGGTTACTGTTAGGCTTAGGCCTAGGACTTTTAAAACCAGGAAGCCCTGGGCTCCAGGCACACTGCAGCTGCGAAAGGCATCCCAAGGGGAGCGCAAAAGTGACGCAACTTGGCTGCCACCACTGATATTTCCATGAGACCATCCCGAACCATAGGTTGATTTTCCTTCCTAGGGTTAAGGTTTGAGTTACGCCTAGGGTAAGGGCTCTATTAACCAGAAAGCCCTGAGTTCCAAGAACACAGCAGCTGCGAAGGACTAGCCAAGAAGAGCGCAAAAGTACCACAACATGCCTGCCTCCACAGCTTTTTCCTTGGGGACATGCCTAATTCCTGGCTGATTTGCCTTTCTCGTCTTAGGGTTGGGGTTCGGCCTAGGGCTAGGATTTTTAAAATCAGGAAGCCCTGAGTTCCAGGCACACTGCAGCTGTGAAAGGCATCCAAAAGGGAGTGCAAAAGTGCCACAACATGGCTGCTTTCACGGCTTTTTCCTTGGCAAGAAGCCTAACACCAGGCTGATTTACCTTCCCAGGGTTACTGTTAGGCTTAGGCCTAGGGCTAGGATTTTTAAAACTAGGAAGCCCTGGGCTCCAGACACACTGCAGCTGTTCAAGGCATCCCAAGGGGAGTACAAAAGTGCTACAACATGGCAGCTTTCACAGCTTTTTCCTTGGCACCATCCCTATACCTAGGCTGATTTATCTGCCTAGGGTTAGGGTTAGGCTTCAGCCTAGGGCTTGGATTTCTTTAACCAGGAAGCCCTGAGTTCCAGGCTTACTTCATCTGCCAAAGGCATCCCAAAGGGAGTGCAGAAGTGCCACAACATGGCTGCTTTCACGGCTTTTCCCTTAGGAAGAACCCTAATACCCGGCTGATTTACCTTCCTAGGGTTACTGTTAGGCTTAGGTCTAGGACTTTTAAAACCAGGAAGCCCTGGGCTCCAGGCACACTGCAGCTGCGAAAGGCATCCCAAGGGGAGCGCAAAAGTGACGCAACTTGGCTGCCACCACTGATATTTCCATGAGACCATCCCGAACCATAGGCTGATTTTCCTTCCTAGGGTTAAGGTTTGAGTTACGCCTAGGGTAAGGGTCTATTAACCAGAAAGCCCTGAGTTCCAAGAACACAGCAGCTGCGAAGGACTAGCCAAGAAGAGCGCAAAAGTACCACAACATGTCTGCCTCCACAGCTTTTTCCTTGGGGACATGCCTAATTCCTGGCTGATTTGCCTTTCTCGTCTTAGGGTTGGGGTTCGGCCTAGGGCTAGGATTTTTAAAATCAGGAAGCCCTGAGTTCCAGGCACACTGCAGCTGTGAAAGGCATCCAAAAGGGAGTGCAAAAGTGCCACAACATGGCTGCTTTCACGGCTTTTTCCTTGGCAAGAAGCCTAACACCAGGCTGATTTACCTTCCCAGGGTTACTGTTAGGCTTAGGCCTAGGGCTAGGATTTTTAAAACTAGGAAGCCCTTAGCTCCAGGCACACTGCAGCTGTTCAAGGCATCCCAAGGGGAGTACAAAAGTGCAACAACATGGCAGCTTTCACAGCTTTTTCCTTGGCACCATCCCTATACCTAGGCTGATTTATCTGCCTAGGGTTAGGGTTAGGGTTCAGCCTAGGGCTTGGATTTCTTTAACCAGGAAGCCCTGAGTTCCAGGCTTACTTCATCTGCCAAAGGCATCCCAAAGGGAGTGCAGAAGTGCCACAACATGGCTGCTTTCACGGCTTTTCCCTTAGGAAGAACCCTAATACCCGGCTGATTTACCTTCCTAGGGTTACTGTTAGGCTTAGGCCTAGGACTTTTAAAACCAGGAAGCCCTGGGCTCCAGGCACACTGCAGCTGCGAAAGGCATCCCAAGGGGAGCGCAAAAGTGACGCAACTTGGCTGCCACCACTGATATTTCCATGAGACCATCCCGAACCATAGGCTGATTTTCCTTCCTAGGGTTAAGGTTTGAGTTACGCCTAGGGTAAGGGTCTATTAACCAGAAAGCCCTGAGTTCCAAGAACACAGCAGCTGCGAAGGACTAGCCAAGAAGAGCGCAAAAGTACCACAACATGCCTGCCTCCACAGCTTTTTCCTTGGGGACATGCCTAATTCCTGGCTGATTTGCCTTTCTCGTCTTAAGGTTGCGGTTCGGCCTAGGGCTAGGATTTTTAAAATCAGGAAGCCCTGAGTTCCAGGCACACTGCAGCTGTGAAAGGCATCCAAAAGGGAGTGCAAAAGTGCCACAACATGGCTGCTTTCACGGCTTTTTCCTTGGCAAGAAGCCTAACACCAGGCTGATTTACCTTCCCAGGGTTACTGTTAGGCTTAGGCCTAGGGCTAGGATTTTTAAAACTAGGAAGCCCTTAGCTCCAGGCACACTGCAGCTGTTCAAGGCATCCCATGGGGAGTACAAAAGTGCTACAACATGGCAGCTTTCACAGCTTTTTCCTTGGCACCATCCCTATACCTAGGCTGATTTATCTGCCTAGGGTTAGGGTTAGGGTTCAGCCTAGGGCTTGGAGTTTTTTAACCAGGAAGCCCTGAGTTCCAGGCTTACTTCATCTGCCAAAGGCATCCCAAAGGGAGTGCAGAAGTGCCACAACATGGCTGCTTTCACGGCTTTTCCCTTAGGAAGAACCCTAATACCCGGCTGATTTACCTTCCTAGGGTTACTGTTAGGCTTAGGCCTAGGACTTTTAAAACCAGGAAGCCCTGGGCTCCAGGCACACTGCAGCTGCGAAAGGCATCCAAAGGGGAGCGCAAAAGTGACGCAACTTGGCTGCCACCACTGATATTTCCATGAGACCATCCCGAACCATAGGCTGATTTTCCTTCCTACGGTTAAGGTTTGAGTTACGCCTAGGGTAAGGGCTCTATTAACCAGAAAGCCCTGAGTTCCAAGAACACAGCAGCTGCGAAGGACTAGCCAAGAAGAGCGCAAAAGTACCACAACATGCCTGCCTCCACAGCTTTTTCCTTGGGGACATGCCTAATTCCTGGCTGATTTGCCTTTCTCGTCTTAGGGTTGGGGTTCGGCCTAGGGCTAGGATTTTTAAAATCAGGAAGCCCTGAGTTCCAGGCACACTGCAGCTGTGAAAGGCATCCAAAAGGGAGTGCAAAAGTGCCACAACATGGCTGCTTTCACGGCTTTTTCCTTGGCAAGAAGCCTAACACCAGGCTGATTTACCTTCCCAGGGTTACTGTTAGGCTTAGGCCTAGGGCTAGGATTTTTAAAACTAGAAAGCCCTAAGCTCCAGACACACTGCAGCTGTTCAAGGCATCCCAAGGGGAGTACAAAAGTGCTACAACATGGCAGCTTTCACAGCTTTTTCCTTGGCACCATCCCTATACCTAGGCTGATTTATCTGCCTAGGGTTAGGGTTAGGGTTCAGCCTAGGGCTTGGATTTCTTTAACCAGGAAGCCCTGAGTTCCAGGCTTACTTCATCTGCCAAAGGCATCCCAAAGGGAGTGCAGAAGTGCCACAACATGGCTGCTTTCACAGCTTTTCCCTTAGGAAGAACCCTAATACCCGGCTGATTTACCTTCCTAGGGTTACTGTTAGGCTTAGGCCTAGGACTTTTAAAACCAGGAAGCCCTGGGCTCCAGGCACACTGCAGCTGCGAAAGGCATCCCAAGGGGAGCGCAAAAGTGACGCAACTTGGCTGCCACCACTGATATTTCCATGAGACCATCCCGAACCATAGGTTGATTTTCCTTCCTAGGGTTAAGGTTTGAGTTACGCCTAGGGTAAGGGCTCTATTAACCAGAAAGCCCTGAGTTCCAAGAACACAGCAGCTGCGAAGGACTAGCCAAGAAGAGCGCAAAAGTACCACAACATGCCTGCCTCCACAGCTTTTTCCTTGGGGACATGCCTAATTCCTGGCTGATTTGCCTTTCTCGTCTTAGGGTTGGGGTTCGGCCTAGGGCTAGGATTTTTAAAATCAGGAAGCCCTGAGTTCCAGGCACACTGCAGCTGTGAAAGGCATCCAAAAGGGAGTGCAAAAGTGCCACAACATGGCTGCTTTCACGGCTTTTTCCTTGGCAAGAAGCCTAACACCAGGCTGATTTACCTTCCCAGGGTTACTGTTAGGCTTAGGCCTAGGGCTAGGATTTTTAAAACTAGGAAGCCCTGGGCTCCAGACACACTGCAGCTGTTCAAGGCATCCCAAGGGGAGTACAAAAGTGCTACAACATGGCAGCTTTCACAGCTTTTTCCTTGGCACCATCCCTATACCTAGGCTGATTTATCTGCCTAGGGTTAGGGTTAGGCTTCAGCCTAGGGCTTGGATTTCTTTAACCAGGAAGCCCTGAGTTCCAGGCTTACTTCATCTGCCAAAGGCATCCCAAAGGGAGTGCAGAAGTGCCACAACATGGCTGCTTTCACGGCTTTTCCCTTAGGAAGAACCCTAATACCCGGCTGATTTACCTTCCTAGGGTTACTGTTAGGCTTAGGTCTAGGACTTTTAAAACCAGGAAGCCCTGGGCTCCAGGCACACTGCAGCTGCGAAAGGCATCCCAAGGGGAGCGCAAAAGTGACGCAACTTGGCTGCCACCACTGATATTTCCATGAGACCATCCCGAACCATAGGCTGATTTTCCTTCCTAGGGTTAAGGTTTGAGTTACGCCTAGGGTAAGGGTCTATTAACCAGAAAGCCCTGAGTTCCAAGAACACAGCAGCTGCGAAGGACTAGCCAAGAAGAGCGCAAAAGTACCACAACATGTCTGCCTCCACAGCTTTTTCCTTGGGGACATGCCTAATTCCTGGCTGATTTGCCTTTCTCGTCTTAGGGTTGGGGTTCGGCCTAGGGCTAGGATTTTTAAAATCAGGAAGCCCTGAGTTCCAGGCACACTGCAGCTGTGAAAGGCATCCAAAAGGGAGTGCAAAAGTGCCACAACATGGCTGCTTTCACGGCTTTTTCCTTGGCAAGAAGCCTAACACCAGGCTGATTTACCTTCCCAGGGTTACTGTTAGGCTTAGGCCTAGGGCTAGGATTTTTAAAACTAGGAAGCCCTTAGCTCCAGGCACACTGCAGCTGTTCAAGGCATCCCAAGGGGAGTACAAAAGTGCAACAACATGGCAGCTTTCACAGCTTTTTCCTTGGCACCATCCCTATACCTAGGCTGATTTATCTGCCTAGGGTTAGGGTTAGGGTTCAGCCTAGGGCTTGGATTTCTTTAACCAGGAAGCCCTGAGTTCCAGGCTTACTTCATCTGCCAAAGGCATCCCAAAGGGAGTGCAGAAGTGCCACAACATGGCTGCTTTCACGGCTTTTCCCTTAGGAAGAACCCTAATACCCGGCTGATTTACCTTCCTAGGGTTACTGTTAGGCTTAGGCCTAGGACTTTTAAAACCAGGAAGCCCTGGGCTCCAGGCACACTGCAGCTGCGAAAGGCATCCCAAGGGGAGCGCAAAAGTGACGCAACTTGGCTGCCACCACTGATATTTCCATGAGACCATCCCGAACCATAGGCTGATTTTCCTTCCTAGGGTTAAGGTTTGAGTTACGCCTAGGGTAAGGGTCTATTAACCAGAAAGCCCTGAGTTCCAAGAACACAGCAGCTGCGAAGGACTAGCCAAGAAGAGCGCAAAAGTACCACAACATGCCTGCCTCCACAGCTTTTTCCTTGGGGACATGCCTAATTCCTGGCTGATTTGCCTTTCTCGTCTTAAGGTTGCGGTTCGGCCTAGGGCTAGGATTTTTAAAATCAGGAAGCCCTGAGTTCCAGGCACACTGCAGCTGTGAAAGGCATCCAAAAGGGAGTGCAAAAGTGCCACAACATGGCTGCTTTCACGGCTTTTTCCTTGGCAAGAAGCCTAACACCAGGCTGATTTACCTTCCCAGGGTTACTGTTAGGCTTAGGCCTAGGGCTAGGATTTTTAAAACTAGGAAGCCCTTAGCTCCAGGCACACTGCAGCTGTTCAAGGCATCCCATGGGGAGTACAAAAGTGCTACAACATGGCAGCTTTCACAGCTTTTTCCTTGGCACCATCCCTATACCTAGGCTGATTTATCTGCCTAGGGTTAGGGTTAGGCTTCAGCCTAGGGCTTGGAGTTTTTTAACCAGGAAGCCCTGAGTTCCAGGCTTACTTCATCTGCCAAAGGCATCCCAAAGGGAGTGCAGAAGTGCCACAACATGGCTGCTTTCACGGCTTTTCCCTTAGGAAGAACCCTAATACCCGGCTGATTTACCTTCCTAGGGTTACTGTTAGGCTTAGGCCTAGGACTTTTAAAACCAGGAAGCCCTGGGCTCCAGGCACACTGCAGCTGCGAAAGGCATCCAAAGGGGAGCGCAAAAGTGACGCAACTTGGCTGCCACCACTGATATTTCCATGAGACCATCCCGAACCATAGGCTGATTTTCCTTCCTACGGTTAAGGTTTGAGTTACGCCTAGGGTAAGGGCTCTATTAACCAGAAAGCCCTGAGTTCCAAGAACACAGCAGCTGCGAAGGACTAGCCAAGAAGAGCGCAAAAGTACCACAACATGCCTGCCTCCACAGCTTTTTCCTTGGGGACATGCCTAATTCCTGGCTGATTTGCCTTTCTCGTCTTAGGGTTGGGGTTCGGCCTAGGGCTAGGATTTTTAAAATCAGGAAGCCCTGAGTTCCAGGCACACTGCAGCTGTGAAAGGCATCCAAAAGGGAGTGCAAAAGTGCCACAACATGGCTGCTTTCACGGCTTTTTCCTTGGCAAGAAGCCTAACACCAGGCTGATTTACCTTCCCAGGGTTACTGTTAGGCTTAGGCCTAGGGCTAGGATTTTTAAAACTAGAAAGCCCTAAGCTCCAGACACACTGCAGCTGTTCAAGGCATCCCAAGGGGAGTACAAAAGTGCTACAACATGGCAGCTTTCACAGCTTTTTCCTTGGCACCATCCCTATACCTAGGCTGATTTATCTGCCTAGGGTTAGGGTTAGGCTTCAGCCTAGGGCTTGGATTTCTTTAACCAGGAAGCCCTGAGTTCCAGGCTTACTTCATCTGCCAAAGGCATCCCAAAGGGAGTGCAGAAGTGCCACAACATGGCTGCTTTCACAGCTTTTCCCTTAGGAAGAACCCTAATACCCGGCTGATTTACCTTCCTAGGGTTACTGTTAGGCTTAGGCCTAGGACTTTTAAAACCAGGAAGCCCTGGGCTCCAGGCACACTGCAGCTGCGAAAGGCATCCCAAGGGGAGCGCAAAAGTGACGCAACTTGGCTGCCACCACTGATATTTCCATGAGACCATCCCGAACCATAGGTTGATTTTCCTTCCTAGGGTTAAGGTTTGAGTTACGCCTAGGGTAAGGGCTCTATTAACCAGAAAGCCCTGAGTTCCAAGAACACAGCAGCTGCGAAGGACTAGCCAAGAAGAGCGCAAAAGTACCACAACATGCCTGCCTCCACAGCTTTTTCCTTGGGGACATGCCTAATTCCTGGCTGATTTGCCTTTCTCGTCTTAGGGTTGGGGTTCGGCCTAGGGCTAGGATTTTTAAAATCAGGAAGCCCTGAGTTCCAGGCACACTGCAGCTGTGAAAGGCATCCAAAAGGGAGTGCAAAAGTGCCACAACATGGCTGCTTTCACGGCTTTTTCCTTGGCAAGAAGCCTAACACCAGGCTGATTTACCTTCCCAGGGTTACTGTTAGGCTTAGGCCTAGGGCTAGGATTTTTAAAACTAGAAAGCCCTAAGCTCCAGACACACTGCAGCTGTTCAAGGCATCCCAAGGGGAGTACAAAAGTGCTACAACATGGCAGCTTTCACAGCTTTTTCCTTGGCACCATCCCTATACCTAGGCTGATTTATCTGCCTAGGGTTAGGGTTAGGGTTCAGCCTAGGGCTTGGATTTCTTTAACCAGGAAGCCCTGAGTTCCAGGCTTACTTCATCTGCCAAAGGCATCCCAAAGGGAGTGCAGAAGTGCCACAACATGGCTGCTTTCACAGCTTTTCCCTTAGGAAGAACCCTAATACCCGGCTGATTTACCTTCCTAGGGTTACTGTTAGGCTTAGGCCTAGGACTTTTAAAACCAGGAAGCCCTGGGCTCCAGGCACACTGCAGCTGCGAAAGGCATCCCAAGGGGAGCGCAAAAGTGACGCAACTTGGCTGCCACCACTGATATTTCCATGAGACCATCCCGAACCATAGGTTGATTTTCCTTCCTAGGGTTAAGGTTTGAGTTACGCCTAGGGTAAGGGCTCTATTAACCAGAAAGCCCTGAGTTCCAAGAACACAGCAGCTGCGAAGGACTAGCCAAGAAGAGCGCAAAAGTACCACAACATGCCTGCCTCCACAGCTTTTTCCTTGGGGACATGCCTAATTCCTGGCTGATTTGCCTTTCTCGTCTTAGGGTTGGGGTTCGGCCTAGGGCTAGGATTTTTAAAATCAGGAAGCCCTGAGTTCCAGGCACACTGCAGCTGTGAAAGGCATCCAAAAGGGAGTGCAAAAGTGCCACAACATGGCTGCTTTCACGGCTTTTTCCTTGGCAAGAAGCCTAACACCAGGCTGATTTACCTTCCCAGGGTTACTGTTAGGCTTAGGCCTAGGGCTAGGATTTTTAAAACTAGGAAGCCCTGGGCTCCAGACACACTGCAGCTGTTCAAGGCATCCCAAGGGGAGTACAAAAGTGCTACAACATGGCAGCTTTCACAGCTTTTTCCTTGGCACCATCCCTATACCTAGGCTGATTTATCTGCCTAGGGTTAGGGTTAGGCTTCAGCCTAGGGCTTGGATTTCTTTAACCAGGAAGCCCTGAGTTCCAGGCTTACTTCATCTGCCAAAGGCATCCCAAAGGGAGTGCAGAAGTGCCACAACATGGCTGCTTTCACGGCTTTTCCCTTAGGAAGAACCCTAATACCCGGCTGATTTACCTTCCTAGGGTTACTGTTAGGCTTAGGTCTAGGACTTTTAAAACCAGGAAGCCCTGGGCTCCAGGCACACTGCAGCTGCGAAAGGCATCCCAAGGGGAGCGCAAAAGTGACGCAACTTGGCTGCCACCACTGATATTTCCATGAGAGCATCCCGAACCATAGGCTGATTTTCCTTCCTAGGGTTAAGGTTTGAGTTACGCCTAGGGTAAGGGTCTATTAACCAGAAAGC
The DNA here is from genome assembly GCF_027887145.1 of Ammospiza caudacuta. Taxonomy (NCBI): domain Eukaryota; kingdom Metazoa; phylum Chordata; class Aves; order Passeriformes; family Passerellidae; genus Ammospiza; species Ammospiza caudacuta. Next base: position 45,107 of record NW_026682969.1, read on the forward strand.
CCTGAGTTCCAAGAACACAGCAGCTGCGAAGGACTAGCCAAGAAGAGCGCAAAAGTACCACAACATGTCTGCCTCCACAGCTTTTTCCTTGGGGACATGCCTAATTCCTGGCTGATTTGCCTTTCTCGTCTTAGGGTTGGGGTTCGGCCTAGGGCTAGGATTTTTAAAATCAGGAAGCCCTGAGTTCCAGGCACACTGCAGCTGTGAAAGGCATCCAAAAGGGAGTGCAAAAGTGCCACAACATGGCTGCTTTCACGGCTTTTTCCTTGGCAAGAAGCCTAACACCAGGCTGATTTACCTTCCCAGGGTTACTGTTAGGCTTAGGCCTAGGGCTAGGATTTTTAAAACTAGGAAGCCCTTAGCTCCAGGCACACTGCAGCTGTTCAAGGCATCCCAAGGGGAGTACAAAAGTGCAACAACATGGCAGCTTTCACAGCTTTTTCCTTGGCACCATCCCTATACCTAGGCTGATTTATCTGCCTAGGGTTAGGGTTAGGGTTCAGCCTAGGGCTTGGATTTCTTTAACCAGGAAGCCCTGAGTTCCAGGCTTACTTCATCTGCCAAAGGCATCCCAAAGGGAGTGCAGAAGTGCCACAACATGGCTGCTTTCACGGCTTTTCCCTTAGGAAGAACCCTAATACCCGGCTGATTTACCTTCCTAGGGTTACTGTTAGGCTTAGGCCTAGGACTTTTAAAACCAGGAAGCCCTGGGCTCCAGGCACACTGCAGCTGCGAAAGGCATCCCAAGGGGAGCGCAAAAGTGACGCAACTTGGCTGCCACCACTGATATTTCCATGAGACCATCCCGAACCATAGGCTGATTTTCCTTCCTAGGGTTAAGGTTTGAGTTACGCCTAGGGTAAGGGTCTATTAACCAGAAAGCCCTGAGTTCCAAGAACACAGCAGCTGCGAAGGACTAGCCAAGAAGAGCGCAAAAGTACCACAACATGCCTGCCTCCACAGCTTTTTCCTTGGGGACATGCCTAATTCCTGGCTGATTTGCCTTTCTCGTCTTAAGGTTGCGGTTCGGCCTAGGGCTAGGATTTTTAAAATCAGGAAGCCCTGAGTTCCAGGCACACTGCAGCTGTGAAAGGCATCCAAAAGGGAGTGCAAAAGTGCCACAACATGGCTGCTTTCACGGCTTTTTCCTTGGCAAGAAGCCTAACACCAGGCTGATTTACCTTCCCAGGGTTACTGTTAGGCTTAGGCCTAGGGCTAGGATTTTTAAAACTAGGAAGCCCTTAGCTCCAGGCACACTGCAGCTGTTCAAGGCATCCCATGGGGAGTACAAAAGTGCTACAACATGGCAGCTTTCACAGCTTTTTCCTTGGCACCATCCCTATACCTAGGCTGATTTATCTGCCTAGGGTTAGGGTTAGGCTTCAGCCTAGGGCTTGGAGTTTTTTAACCAGGAAGCCCTGAGTTCCAGGCTTACTTCATCTGCCAAAGGCATCCCAAAGGGAGTGCAGAAGTGCCACAACATGGCTGCTTTCACGGCTTTTCCCTTAGGAAGAACCCTAATACCCGGCTGATTTACCTTCCTAGGGTTACTGTTAGGCTTAGGTCTAGGACTTTTAAAACCAGGAAGCCCTGGGCTCCAGGCACACTGCAGCTGCGAAAGGCATCCCAAGGGGAGCGCAAAAGTGACGCAACTTGGCTGCCACCACTGATATTTCCATGAGACCATCCCGAACCATAGGCTGATTTTCCTTCCTAGGGTTAAGGTTTGAGTTACGCCTAGGGTAAGGGCTCTATTAACCAGAAAGCCCTGAGTTCCAAGAACACAGCAGCTGCGAAGGACTAGCCAAGAAGAGCGCAAAAGTACCACAACATGTCTGCCTCCACAGCTTTTTCCTTGGGGACATGCCTAATTCCTGGCTGATTTGCCTTTCTCGTCTTAGGGTTGGGGTTCGGCCTAGGGCTAGGATTTTTAAAATCAGGAAGCCCTGAGTTCCAGGCACACTGCAGCTGTGAAAGGCATCCAAAAGGGAGTGCAAAAGTGCCACAACATGGCTGCTTTCACGGCTTTTTCCTTGGCAAGAAGCCTAACACCAGGCTGATTTACCTTCCCAGGGTTACTGTTAGGCTTAGGCCTAGGGCTAGGATTTTTAAAACTAGGAAGCCCTGGGCTCCAGGCACACTGCAGCTGTTCAAGGCATCCCAAGGGGAGTACAAAAGTGCTACAACATGGCAGCTTTCACAGCTTTTTCCTTGGCACCATCCCTATACCTAGGCTGATTTATCTGCCTAGGGTTAGGGTTAGGCTTCAGCCTAGGGCTTGGAGTTTTTTAACCAGGAAGCCCTGAGTTCCAGGCTTACTTCATCTGCCAAAGGCATCCCAAAGCGAGTGCAGAAGTGCCACAACATGGCTGCTTTCACGGCTTTTCCCTTAGGAAGAACCCTAATACCCGGCTGATTTACCTTCCTAGGGTTACTGTTAGGCTTAGGCCTAGGACTTTTAAAACCAGGAAGCCCTGGGCTCCAGGCACACTGCAGCTGCGAAAGGCCTCCCAAGGGGAGCGCAAAAGTGACGCAACTTGGCTGCCACCACTGATATTTCCATGAGACCATCCCGAACCATAGGCTGATTTTCCTTCCTAGGGTTAAGGTTTGAGTTACGCCTAGGGTAAGGGTCTATTAACCAGAAAGCCCTGAGTTCCAAGAACACAGCAGCTGCGAAGGACTAGCCAAGAAGAGCGCAAAAGTACCACAACATGCCTGCCTCCACAGCTTTTTCCTTGGGGACATGCCTAATTCCTGGCTGATTTGCCTTTCTCGTCTTAGGGTTGGGGTTCGGCCTAGGGCTAGGATTTTTAAAATCAGGAAGCCCTGAGTTCCAGGCACACTGCAGCTGTGAAAGGCATCCAAAAGGGAGTGCAAAAGTGCCACAACATGGCTGCTTTCACGGCTTTTTCCTTGGCAAGAAGCCTAACACCAGGCTGATTTACCTTCCCAGGGTTACTGTTAGGCTTAGGCCTAGGGCTAGGATTTTTAAAACTAGGAAGCCCTTGGCTCCAGGCACACTGCAGCTGTTCAAGGCATCCCAAGGGGAGTACAAAAGTGCTACAACATGGCAGCTTTCACAGCTTTTTCCTTGGCACCATCCCTATACCTAGGCTGATTTATCTGCCTAGGGTTAGGGTTAGGGTTCAGCCTAGGGCTTGGATTTCTTTAACCAGGAAGCCCTGAGTTCCAGGCTTACTTCATCTGCCAAAGGCATCCCAAAGGGAGTGCAGAAGTGCCACAACATGGCTGCTTTCACGGCTTTTCCCTTAGGAAGAACCCTAATACCCGGCTGATTTACCTTCCTAGGGTTACTGTTAGGCTTAGGTCTAGGACTTTTAAAACCAGGAAGCCCTGGGCTCCAGGCACACTGCAGCTGCAAAAGGCATCCCAAGGGGAGCGCAAAAGTGACGCAACTTGGCTGCCACCACTGATATTTCCATGAGACCATCCCGAACCATAGGCTGATTTTCCTTCCTAGGGTTAAGGTTTGAGTTACGCCTAGGGTAAGGGTCTATTAACCAGAAAGCCCTGAGTTCCAAGAACACAGCAGCTGCGAAGGACTAGCCAAGAAGAGCGCAAAAGTACCACAACATGCCTGCCTCCACAGCTTTTTCCTTGGGGACATGCCTAATTCCTGGCTGATTTGCCTTTCTCGTCTTAGGGTTGGGGTTCGGCCTAGGGCTAGGATTTTTAAAATCAGGAAGCCCTGAGTTCCAGGCACACTGCAGCTGTGAAAGGCATCCAAAAGGGAGTGCAAAAGTGCCACAACATGGCTGCTTTCACGGCTTTTTCCTTGGCAAGAAGCCTAACACCAGGCTGATTTACCTTCCCAGGGTTACTGTTAGGCTTAGGCCTAGGGCTAGGATTTTTAAAACTAGGAAGCCCTTAGCTCCAGGCACACTGCAGCTGTTCAAGGCATCCCATGGGGAGTACAAAAGTGCAACAACATGGCAGCTTTCACAGCTTTTTCCTTGGCACCATCCCTATACCTAGGCTGATTTATCTGCCTAGGGTTAGGGTTAGGGTTCAGCCTAGGGCTTGGAGTTTTTTAACCAGGAAGCCCTGAGTTCCAGGCTTACTTCATCTGCCAAAGGCATCCCAAAGGGAGTGCAGAAGTGCCACAACATGGCTGCTTTCACGGCTTTTCCCTTAGGAAGAACCCTAATACCCGGCTGATTTACCTTCCTAGGGTTACTGTTAGGCTTAGGCCTAGGACTTTTAAAACCAGGAAGCCCTGGGCTCCAGGCACACTGCAGCTGCGAAAGGCCTCCCAAGGGGAGCGCAAAAGTGACGCAACTTGGCTGCCACCACTGATATTTCCATGAGAGCATCCCGAACCATAGGCTGATTTTCCTTCCTAGGGTTAAGGTTTGAGTTACGCCTAGGGTAAGGGTCTATTAACCAGAAAGCCCTGAGTTCCAAGAACACAGCAGCTGCGAAGGACTAGCCAAGAAGAGCGCAAAAGTAGCACAACATGCCTGCCTCCACAGCTTTTTCCTTGGGGACATGCCTAATTCCTGGCTGATTTGCCTTTCTCGTCTTAGAGTTGGGGTTCGGCCTAGGGCTAGGATTTTTAAAATCAGGAAGCCCTGAGTTCCAGGCACACTGCAGCTGTGAAAGGCATCCAAAAGGGAGTGCAAAAGTGCCACAACATGGCTGCTTTCACGGCTTTTTCCTTGGCAAGAAGCCTAACACCAGGCTGATTTACCTTCCCAGGGTTACTGTTAGGCTTAGGCCTAGGGCTAGGATTTTTAAAACTAGGAAGCCCTTAGCTCCAGGCACACTGCAGCTGTTCAAGGCATCCCAAGGGGAGTACAAAAGTGCAACAACATGGCAGCTTTCACAGCTTTTTCCTTGGCACCATCCCTATACCTAGGCTGATTTATCTGCCTAGGTTTAGGGTTAGGGTTCAGCCTAGGGCTTGGATTTCTTTAACCAGGAAGCCCTGAGTTCCAGGCTTACTTCATCTGCCAAAGGCATCCCAAAGGGAGTGCAGAAGTGCCACAACATGGCTGCTTTCACGGCTTTTCCCTTAGGAAGAACCCTAATACCCGGCTGATTTACCTTCCTAGGGTTACTGTTAGGCTTAGGTCTAGGACTTTTAAAACCAGGAAGCCCTGGGCTCCAGGCACACTGCAGCTGCGAAAGGCATCCCAAGGGGAGCGCAAAAGTGACGCAACTTGGCTGCCACCACTGATATTTCCATGAGACCATCCCGAACCATAGGCTGATTTTCCTTCCTAGGGTTAAGGTTTGAGTTACGCCTAGGGTAAGGGTCTATTAACCAGAAAGCCCTGAGTTCCAAGAACACAGCAGTTGCGAAGGACTAGCCAAGAAGAGCGCAAAAGTACCACAACATGTCTGCCTCCACAGCTTTTTCCTTGGGGACATGCCTAATTCCTGGCTGATTTGCCTTTCTCGTCTTAGGGTTGGGGTTCGGCCTAGGGCTAGGATTTTTAAAATCAGGAAGCCCTGAGTTCCAGGCACACTGCAGCTGTGAAAGGCATCCAAAAGGGAGTGCAAAAGTGCCACAACATGGCTGCTTTCACGGCTTTTTCCTTGGCAAGAAGCCTAACACCAGGCTGATTTACCTTCCCAGGGTTACTGTTAGGCTTAGGCCTAGGGCTAGGATTTTTAAAACTAGGAAGCCCTGGGCTCCAGACACACTGCAGCTGTTCAAGGCATCCCAAGGGGAGTACAAAAGTGCTACAACATGGCAGCTTTCACAGCTTTTTCCTTGGCACCATCCCTATACCTAGGCTGATTTATCTGCCTAGGGTTAGGGTTAGGGTTCAGCCTAGGGCTTGGAGTTTTTTAACCAGGAAGCCCTGAGTTCCAGGCTTACTTCATCTGCCAAAGGCATCCCAAAGGGAGTGCAGAAGTGCCACAACATGGCTGCTTTCACGGCTTTTCCCTTAGGAAGAACCCTAATACCCGGCTGATTTACCTTCCTAGGGTTACTGTTAGGCTTAGGCCTAGGACTTTTAAAACCAGGAAGCCCTGGGCTCCAGGCACACTGCAGCTGCGAAAGGCATCCCAAGGGGAGCGCAAAAGTGACGCAACTTGGCTGCCACCACTGATATTTCCATGAGACCATCCCGAACCATAGGCTGATTTTCCTTCCTAGGGTTAAGGTTTGTGTTACGCCTAGGGTAAGGGCTCTATTAACCAGAAAGCCCTGAGTTCCAAGAACACAGCAGCTGCGAAGGACTAGCCAAGAAGAGCGCAAAAGTAGCACAACATGCCTGCCTCCACAGCTTTTTCCTTGGGGACATGCCTAATTCCTGGCTGATTTGCCTTTCTCGTCTTAGGGTTGGGGTTCGGCCTACGGCTAGGATTTTTAAAATCAGGAAGCCCTGAGTTCCAGGCACACTGCAGCTGTGAAAGGCATCCAAAAGGGAGTGCAAAAGTGCCACAACATGGCTGCTTTCACGGCTTTTTCCTTGGCAAGAAGCCTAACACCAGGCTGATTTACCTTCCCAGGGTTACTGTTAGGGTTAGGCCTAGGGCTAGGATTTTTAAAACTAGGAAGCCCTTAGCTCCAGGCACACTGCAGCTGTTCAAGGCATCCCAAGGGGAGTACAAAAGTGCAACAACATGGCAGCTTTCACAGCTTTTTCCTTGGCACCATCCCTATACCTAGGCTGATTTATCTGCCTAGGGTTAGGGTTAGGGTTCAGCCTAGGGCTTGGATTTCTTTAACCAGGAAGCCCTGAGTTCCAGGCTTACTTCATCTGCCAAAGGCATCCCAAAGGGAGTGCAGAAGTGCCACAACATGGCTGCTTTCACGGCTTTTCCCTTAGGAAGAACCCTAATACCCGGCTGATTTACCTTCCTAGGGTTACTGTTAGGCTTAGGCCTAGGACTTTTAAAACCAGGAAGCCCTGGGCTCCAGGCACACTGCAGCTGCGAAAGGCATCCCAAGGGGAGCGCAAAAGTGACGCAACTTGGCTGCCACCACTGATATTTCCATGAGACCATCCCGAACCATAGGCTGATTTTCCTTCCTAGGGTTAAGGTTTGAGTTACGCCTAGGGTAAGGGTCTATTAACCAGAAAGCCCTGAGTTCCAAGAACACAGCAGCTGCGAAGGACTAGCCAAGAAGAGCGCAAAAGTACCACAACATGCCTGCCTCCACAGCTTTTTCCTTGGGGACATGCCTAATTCCTGGCTGATTTGCCTTTCTCGTCTTAGGGTTGGGGTTCGGCCTAGGGCTAGGATTTTTAAAATCAGGAAGCCCTGAGTTCCAGGCACACTGCAGCTGTGAAAGGCATCCAAAAGGGAGTGCAAAAGTGCCACAACATGGCTGCTTTCACGGCTTTTTCCTTGGCAAGAAGCCTAACACCAGGCTGATTTACCTTCCCAGGGTTACTGTTAGGCTTAGGCCTAGGGCTAGGATTTTTAAAACTAGGAAGCCCTTAGCTCCAGGCACACTGCAGCTGTTCAAGGCATCCCAAGGGGAGTACAAAAGTGCTACAACATGGCAGCTTTCACAGCTTTTTCCTTGGCACCATCCCTATACCTAGGCTGATTTATCTGCCTAGGGTTAGGGTTAGGCTTCAGCCTAGGGCTTGGAGTTTTTTAACCAGGAAGCCCTGAGTTCCAGGCTTACTTCATCTGCCAAAGGCATCCCAAAGGGAGTGCAGAAGTGCCACAACATGGCTGCTTTCACGGCTTTTCCCTTAGGAAGAACCCTAATACCCGGCTGATTTACCTTCCTAGGGTTACTGTTAGGCTTAGGCCTAGGACTTTTAAAACCAGGAAGCCCTGGGCTCCAGGCACACTGCAGCTGCGAAAGGCCTCCCAAGGGGAGCGCAAAAGTGACGCAACTTGGCTGCCACCACTGATATTTCCATGAGACCATCCCGAACCATAGGCTGATTTTCCTTCCTAGGGTTAAGGTTTGAGTTACGCCTAGGGTAAGGGTCTATTAACCAGAAAGCCCTGAGTTCCAAGAACACAGCAGTTGCGAAGGACTAGCCAAGAAGAGCGCAAAAGTACCACAACATGTCTGCCTCCACAGCTTTTTCCTTGGGGACATGCCTAATTCCTGGCTGATTTGCCTTTCTCGTCTTAGGGTTGGGGTTCGGCCTAGGGCTAGGATTTTTAAAATCAGGAAGCCCTGAGTTCCTGGCACACTGCAGCTGTGAAAGGCATCCAAAAGGGAGTGCAAAAGTGCCACAACATGGCTGCTTTCACGGCTTTTTCCTTGGCAAGAAGCCTAACACCAGGCTGATTTACCTTCCCAGGGTTACTGTTAGGCTTAGGCCTAGGGCTAGGATTTTTAAAACTAGGAAGCCCTTAGCTCCAGGCACACTGCAGCTGTTCAAGGCATCCCATGGGGAGTACAAAAGTGCAACAACATGGCAGCTTTCACAGCTTTTTCCTTGGCACCATCCCTATACCTAGGCTGATTTATCTGCCTAGGGTTAGGGTTAGGGTTCAGCCTAGGGCTTGGAGTTTTTTAACCAGGAAGCCCTGAGTTCCAGGCTTACTTCATCTGCCAAAGGCATCCCAAAGGGAGTGCAGAAGTGCCACAACATGGCTGCTTTCACGGCTTTTCCCTTAGGAAGAACCCTAATACCCGGCTGATTTACCTTCCTAGGGTTACTGTTAGGCTTAGGCCTAGGACTTTTAAAACCAGGAAGCCCTGGGCTCCAGGCACACTGCAGCTGCGAAAGGCCTCCCAAGGGGAGCGCAAAAGTGACGCAACTTGGCTGCCACCACTGATATTTCCATGAGAGCATCCCGAACCATAGGCTGATTTTCCTTCCTAGGGTTAAGGTTTGAGTTACGCCTAGGGTAAGGGCTCTATTAACCAGAAAGCCCTGAGTTCCAAGAACACAGCAGCTGCGAAGGACTAGCCAAGAAGAGCGCAAAAGTACCACAACATGCCTGCCTCCACAGCTTTTTCCTTGGGGACATGCCTAATTCCTGGCTGATTTGCCTTTCTCGTCTTAGGGTTGGGGTTCGGCCTAGGGCTAGGATTTTTAAAATCAGGAAGCCCTGAGTTCCAGGCACACTGCAGCTGTGAAAGGCATCCAAAAGGGAGTGCAAAAGTGCCACAACATGGCTGCTTTCACGGCTTTTTCCTTGGCAAGAAGCCTAACACCAGGCTGATTTACCTTCCCAGGGTTACTGTTAGGCTTAGGCCTAGGGCTAGGATTTTTAAAACTAGGAAGCCCTTAGCTCCAGGCACACTGCAGCTGTTCAAGGCATCCCAAGGGGAGTACAAAAGTGCAACAACATGGCAGCTTTCACAGCTTTTTCCTTGGCACCATCCCTATACCTAGGCTGATTTATCTGCCTAGGGTTAGGGTTAGGGTTCAGCCTAGGGCTTGGATTTCTTTAACCAGGAAGCCCTGAGTTCCAGGCTTACTTCATCTGCCAAAGGCATCCCAAAGGGAGTGCAGAAGTGCCACAACATGGCTGCTTTCACGGCTTTTCCCTTAGGAAGAACCCTAATACCCGGCTGATTTACCTTCCTAGGGTTACTGTTAGGCTTAGGCCTAGGACTTTTAAAACCAGGAAGCCCTGGGCTCCAGGCACACTGCAGCTGCGAAAGGCATCCCAAGGGGAGCGCAAAAGTGACGCAACTTGGCTGCCACCACTGATATTTCCATGAGACCATCCCGAACCATAGGCTGATTTTCCTTCCTAGGGTTAAGGTTTGAGTTACGCCTAGGGTAAGGGTCTATTAACCAGAAAGCCCTGAGTTCCAAGAACACAGCAGCTGCGAAGGACTAGCCAAGAAGAGCGCAAAAGTACCACAACATGCCTGCCTCCACAGCTTTTTCCTTGGGGACATGCCTAATTCCTGGCTGATTTGCCTTTCTCGTCTTAGGGTTGGGGTTCGGCCTAGGGCTAGGATTTTTAAAATCAGGAAGCCCTGAGTTCCAGGCACACTGCAGCTGTGAAAGGCATCCAAAAGGGAGTGCAAAAGTGCCACAACATGGCTGCTTTCACGGCTTTTTCCTTGGCAAGAAGCCTAACACCAGGCTGATTTACCTTCCCAGGGTTACTGTTAGGCTTAGGCCTAGGGCTAGGATTTTTAAAACTAGGAAGCCCTTAGCTCCAGGCACACTGCAGCTGTTCAAGGCATCCCAAGGGGAGTACAAAAGTGCAACAACATGGCAGCTTTCACAGCTTTTTCCTTGGCACCATCCCTATACCTAGGCTGATTTATCTGCCTAGGGTTAGGGTTAGGGTTCAGCCTAGGGCTTGGATTTCTTTAACCAGGAAGCCCTGAGTTCCAGGCTTACTTCATCTGCCAAAGGCATCCCAAAGGGAGTGCAGAAGTGCCACAACATGGCTGCTTTCACGGCTTTTCCCTTAGGAAGAACCCTAATACCCGGCTGATTTACCTTCCTAGGGTTACTGTTAGGCTTAGGCCTAGGACTTTTAAAACCAGGAAGCCCTGGGCTCCAGGCACACTGCAGCTGCGAAAGGCATCCCAAGGGGAGCGCAAAAGTGACGCAACTTGGCTGCCACCACTGATATTTCCATGAGACCATCCCGAACCATAGGCTGATTTTCCTTCCTAGGGTTAAGGTTTGAGTTACGCCTAGGGTAAGGGTCTATTAACCAGAAAGCCCTGAGTTCCAAGAACACAGCAGCTGCGAAGGACTAGCCAAGAAGAGCGCAAAAGTACCACAACATGCCTGCCTCCACAGCTTTTTCCTTGGGGACATGCCTAATTCCTGGCTGATTTGCCTTTCTCGTCTTAGGGTTGGGGTTCGGCCTAGGGCTAGGATTTTTAAAATCAGGAAGCCCTGAGTTCCAGGCACACTGCAGCTGTGAAAGGCATCCAAAAGGGAGTGCAAAAGTGCCACAACATGGCTGCTTTCACGGCTTTTTCCTTGGCAAGAAGCCTAACACCAGGCTGATTTACCTTCCCAGGGTTACTGTTAGGCTTAGGCCTAGGGCTAGGATTTTTAAAACTAGGAAGCCCTGGGCTCCAGGCACACTGCAGCTGTTCAAGGCATCCCATGGGGAGTACAAAAGTGCTACAACATGGCAGCTTTCACAGCTTTTTCCTTGGCACCATCCCTATACCTAGGCTGATTTATCTGCCTAGGGTTAGGGTTAGGCTTCAGCCTAGGGCTTGGATTTCTTTAACCAGGAAGCCCTGAGTTCCAGGCTTACTTCATCTGCCAAAGGCATCCCAAAGGGAGTGCAGAAGTGCCACAACATGGCTGCTTTCACGGCTTTTCCCTTAGGAAGAACCCTAATACCCGGCTGATTTACCTTCCTAGGGTTACTGTTAGGCTTAGGTCTAGGACTTTTAAAACCAGGAAGCCCTGGGCTCCAGGCACACTGCAGCTGCGAAAGGCATCCCAAGGGGAGCGCAAAAGTGACGCAACTTGGCTGCCACCACTGATATTTCCATGAGACCATCCCGAACCATAGGCTGATTTTCCTTCCTAGGGTTAAGGTTTGAGTTACGCCTAGGGTAAGGGTCTATTAACCAGAAAGCCCTGAGTTCCAAGAACACAGCAGTTGCGAAGGACTAGCCAAGAAGAGCGCAAAAGTACCACAACATGCCTGCCTCCACAGCTTTTTCCTTGGGGACATGCCTAATTCCTGGCTGATTTGCCTTTCTCGTCTTAGGGTTGGGGTTCGGCCTAGGGCTAGGATTTTTAAAATCAGGAAGCCCTGAGTTCCAGGCACACTGCAGCTGTGAAAGGCATCCAAAAGGGAGTGCAAAAGTGCCACAACATGGCTGCTTTCACGGCTTTTTCCTTGGCAAGAAGCCTAACACCAGGCTGATTTACCTTCCCAGGGTTACTGTTAGGCTTAGGCCTAGGGCTAGGATTTTTAAAACTAGGAAGCCCTTAGCTCCAGGCACACTGCAGCTGTTCAAGGCATCCCAAGGGGAGTACAAAAGTGCAACAACATGGCAGCTTTCACAGCTTTTTCCTTGGCACCATCCCTATACCTAGGCTGATTTATCTGCCTAGGGTTAGGGTTAGGCTTCAGCCTAGGGCTTGGATTTCTTTAACCAGGAAGCCCTGAGTTCCAGGCTTACTTCATCTGCCAAAGGCATCCCAAAGGGAGTGCAGAAGTGCCACAACATGGCTGCTTTCACGGCTTTTCCCTTAGGAAGAACCCTAATACCCGGCTGATTTACCTTCCTAGGGTTACTGTTAGGCTTAGGTCTAGGACTTTTAAAACCAGGAAGCCCTGGGCTCCAGGCACACTGCAGCTGCGAAAGGCATCCCAAGGGGAGCGCAAAAGTGACGCAACTTGGCTGCCACCACTGATATTTCCATGAGACCATCCCGAACCATAGGCTGATTTTCCTTCCTAGGGTTAAGGTTTGAGTTACGCCTAGGGTAAGGGTCTATTAACCAGAAAGCCCTGAGTTCCAAGAACACAGCAGTTGCGAAGGACTAGCCAAGAAGAGCGCAAAAGTACCACAACATGTCTGCCTCCACAGCTTTTTCCTTGGGGACATGCCTAATTCCTGGCTGATTTGCCTTTCTCGTCTTAGGGTTGGGGTTCGGCCTAGGGCTAGGATTTTTAAAATCAGGAAGCCCTGAGTTCCAGGCACACTGCAGCTGTGAAAGGCATCCAAAAGGGAGTGCAAAAGTGCCACAACATGGCTGCTTTCACGGCTTTTTCCTTGGCAAGAAGCCTAACACCAGGCTGATTTACCTTCCCAGGGTTACTGTTAGGCTTAGGCCTAGGGCTAGGATTTTTAAAACTAGGAAGCCCTTAGCTCCAGGCACACTGCAGCTGTTCAAGGCATCCCAAGGGGAGTACAAAAGTGCAACAACATGGCAGCTTTCACAGCTTTTTCCTTGGCACCATCCCTATACCTAGGCTGATTTATCTGCCTAGGGTTAGGGTTAGGCTTCAGCCTAGGGCTTGGATTTCTTTAACCAGGAAGCCCTGAGTTCCAGGCTTACTTCATCTGCCAAAGGCATCCCAAAGGGAGTGCAGAAGTGCCACAACATGGCTGCTTTCACGGCTTTTCCCTTAGGAAGAACCCTAATACCCGGCTGATTTACCTTCCTAGGGTTACTGTTAGGCTTAGGCCTAGGACTTTTAAAACCAGGAAGCCCTGGGCTCCAGGCACACTGCAGCTGCGAAAGGCATCCCAAGGGGAGCGCAAAAGTGACGCAACTTGGCTGCCACCACTGATATTTCCATGAGACCATCCCGAACCATAGGCTGATTTTCCTTCCTAGGGTTAAGGTTTGAGTTACGCCTAGGGTAAGGGTCTATTAACCAGAAAGCCCTGAGTTCCAAGAACACAGCAGTTGCGAAGGACTAGCCAAGAAGAGCGCAAAAGTACCACAACATGTCTGCCTCCACAGCTTTTTCCTTGGGGACATGCCTAATTCCTGGCTGATTTGCCTTTCTCGTCTTAGGGTTGGGGTTCGGCCTAGGGCTAGGATTTTTAAAATCAGGAAGCCCTGAGTTCCAGGCACACTGCAGCTGTGAAAGGCATCCAAAAGGGAGTGCAAAAGTGCCACAACATGGCTGCTTTCACGGCTTTTTCCTTGGCAAGAAGCCTAACACCAGGCTGATTTACCTTCCCAGGGTTACTGTTAGGCTTAGGCCTAGGGCTAGGATTTTTAAAACTAGGAAGCCCTTAGCTCCAGGCACACTGCAGCTGTTCAAGGCATCCCATGGGGAGTACAAAAGTGCAACAACATGGCAGCTTTCACAGCTTTTTCCTTGGCACCATCCCTATACCTAGGCTGATTTATCTGCCTAGGGTTAGGGTTAGGGTTCAGCCTAGGGCTTGGAGTTTTTTAACCAGGAAGCCCTGAGTTCCAGGCTTACTTCATCTGCCAAAGGCATCCCAAAGGGAGTGCAGAAGTGCCACAACATGGCTGCTTTCACGGCTTTTCCCTTAGGAAGAACCCTAATACCCGGCTGATTTACCTTCCTAGGGTTACTGTTAGGCTTAGGCCTAGGACTTTTAAAACCAGGAAGCCCTGGGCTCCAGGCACACTGCAGCTGCGAAAGGCATCCCAAGGGGAGCGCAAAAGTGACGCAACTTGGCTGCCACCACTGATATTTCCATGAGACCATCCCGAACCATAGGCTGATTTTCCTTCCTAGGGTTAAGGTTTGAGTTACGCCTAGGGTAAGGGTCTATTAACCAGAAAGCCCTGAGTTCCAAGAACACAGCAGCTGCGAAGGACTAGCCAAGAAGAGCGCAAAAGTACCACAACATGCCTGCCTCCACAGCTTTTTCCTTGGGGACATGCCTAATTCCTGGCTGATTTGCCTTTCTCGTCTTAGGGTTGGGGTTCGGCCTAGGGCTAGGATTTTTAAAATCAGGAAGCCCTGAGTTCCAGGCACACTGCAGCTGTGAAAGGCATCCAAAAGGGAGTGCAAAAGTGCCACAACATGGCTGCTTTCACGGCTTTTTCCTTGGCAAGAAGCCTAACACCAGGCTGATTTACCTTCCCAGGGTTACTGTTAGGCTTAGGCCTAGGGCTAGGATTTTTAAAACTAGGAAGCCCTGGGCTCCAGGCACACTGCAGCTGTTCAAGGCATCCCATGGGGAGTACAAAAGTGCTACAACATGGCAGCTTTCACAGCTTTTTCCTTGGCACCATCCCTATACCTAGGCTGATTTATCTGCCTAGGGTTAGGGTTAGGCTTCAGCCTAGGGCTTGGATTTCTTTAACCAGGAAGCCCTGAGTTCCAGGCTTACTTCATCTGCCAAAGGCATCCCAAAGGGAGTGCAGAAGTGCCACAACATGGCTGCTTTCACGGCTTTTCCCTTAGGAAGAACCCTAATACCCGGCTGATTTACCTTCCTAGGGTTACTGTTAGGCTTAGGCCTAGGACTTTTAAAACCAGGAAGCCCTGGGCTCCAGGCACACTGCAGCTGCGAAAGGCATCCCAAGGGGAGCGCAAAAGTGACGCAACTTGGCTGCCACCACTGATATTTCCATGAGACCATCCCGAACCATAGGCTGATTTTCCTTCCTACGGTTAAGGTTTGAGTTACGCCTAGGGTAAGGGTCTATTAACCAGAAAGCCCTGAGTTCCAAGAACACAGCAGCTGCGAAGGACTAGCCAAGAAGAGCGCAAAAGTACCACAACATGTCTGCCTCCACAGCTTTTTCCTTGGGGACATGCCTAATTCCTGGCTGATTTGCCTTTCTCGTCTTAGGGTTGGGGTTCGGCCTAGGGCTAGGATTTTTAAAATCAGGAAGCCCTGAGTTCCAGGCACACTGCAGCTGTGAAAGGCATCCAAAAGGGAGTGCAAAAGTGCCACAACATGGCTGCTTTCACGGCTTTTTCCTTGGCAAGAAGCCTAACACCAGGCTGATTTACCTTCCCAGGGTTACTGTTAGGCTTAGGCCTAGGGCTAGGATTTTTAAAACTAGGAAGCCCTTAGCTCCAGGCACACTGCAGCTGTTCAAGGCATCCCAAGGGGAGTACAAAAGTGCTACAACATGGCAGCTTTCACAGCTTTTTCCTTGGCACCATCCCTATACCTAGGCTGATTTATCTGCCTAGGGTTAGGGTTAGGCTTCAGCCTAGGGCTTGGATTTCTTTAACCAGGAAGCCCTGAGTTCCAGGCTTACTTCATCTGCCAAAGGCATCCCAAAGGGAGTGCAGAAGTGCCACAACATGGCTGCTTTCACGGCTTTTCCCTTAGGAAGAACCCTAATACCCGGCTGATTTACCTTCCTAGGGTTACTGTTAGGCTTAGGCCTAGGACTTTTAAAACCAGGAAGCCCTGGGCTCCAGGCACACTGCAGCTGCGAAAGGCATCCCAAGGGGAGCGCAAAAGTGACGCAACTTGGCTGCCACCACTGATATTTCCATGAGACCATCCCGAACCATAGGTTGATTTTCCTTCCTAGGGTTAAGGTTTGAGTTACGCCTAGGGTAAGGGTCTATTAACCAGAAAGCCCTGAGTTCCAAGAACACAGCAGTTGCGAAGGACTAGCCAAGAAGAGCGCAAAAGTACCACAACATGTCTGCCTCCACAGCTTTTTCCTTGGGGACATGCCTAATTCCTGGCTGATTTGCCTTTCTCGTCTTAGGGTTGGGGTTCGGCCTAGGGCTAGGATTTTTAAAATCAGGAAGCCCTGAGTTCCAGGCACACTGCAGCTGTGAAAGGCATCCAAAAGGGAGTGCAAAAGTGCCACAACATGGCTGCTTTCACGGCTTTTTCCTTGGCAAGAAGCCTAACACCAGGCTGATTTACCTTCCCAGGGTTACTGTTAGGCTTAGGCCTAGGGCTAGGATTTTTAAAACTAGGAAGCCCTTAGCTCCAGGCACACTGCAGCTGTTCAAGGCATCCCATGGGGAGTACAAAAGTGCAACAACATGGCAGCTTTCACAGCTTTTTCCTTGGCACCATCCCTATACCTAGGCTGATTTATCTGCCTAGGGTTAGGGTTAGGGTTCAGCCTAGGGCTTGGAGTTTTTTAACCAGGAAGCCCTGAGTTCCAGGCTTACTTCATCTGCCAAAGGCATCCCAAAGGGAGTGCAGAAGTGCCACAACATGGCTGCTTTCACGGCTTTTCCCTTAGGAAGAACCCTAATACCCGGCTGATTTACCTTCCTAGGGTTACTGTTAGGCTTAGGCCTAGGACTTTTAAAACCAGGAAGCCCTGGGCTCCAGGCACACTGCAGCTGCGAAAGGCATCCCAAGGGGAGCGCAAAAGTGACACAACTTGGCTGCCACCACTGATATTTCCATGAGACCATCCCGAACCATAGGCTGATTTTCCTTCCTAGGCTTAAGGTTTGAGTTACGCCTAGGGTAAGGGTCTATTAACCAGAAAGCCCTGAGTTCCAAGAACACAGCAGCTGCGAAGGACTAGCCAAGAAGAGCGCAAAAGTACCACAACATGTCTGCCTCCACAGCTTTTTCCTTGGGGACATGCCTAATTCCTGGCTGATTTGCCTTTCTCGTCTTAGGGTTGGGGTTCGGCCTAGGGCTAGGATTTTTAAAATCAGGAAGCCCTGAGTTCCAGGCACACTGCAGCTGTGAAAGGCATCCAAAAGGGAGTGCAAAAGTGCCACAACATGGCTGCTTTCACGGCTTTTTCCTTGGCAAGAAGCCTAACACCAGGCTGATTTACCTTCCCAGGGTTACTGTTAGGCTTAGGCCTAGGGCTAGGATTTTTAAAACTAGGAAGCCCTGGGCTCCAGGCACACTGCAGCTGTTCAAGGCATCCCATGGGGAGTACAAAAGTGCTACAACATGGCAGCTTTCACAGCTTTTTCCTTGGCACCATCCCTATACCTAGGCTGATTTATCTGCCTAGGGTTAGGGTTAGGGTTCAGCCTAGGGCTTGGATTTCTTTAACCAGGAAGCCCTGAGTTCCAGGCTTACTTCATCTGCCAAAGGCATCCCAAAGGGAGTGCAGAAGTGCCACAACATGGCTGCTTTCACGGCTTTTCCCTTAGGAAGAACCCTAATACCCGGCTGATTTACCTTCCTAGGGTTACTGTTAGGCTTAGGTCTAGGACTTTTAAAACCAGGAAGCCCTGGGCTCCAGGCACACTGCAGCTGCGAAAGGCATCCCAAGGGGAGCGCAAAAGTGACGCAACTTGGCTGCCACCACTGATATTTCCATGAGACCATCCCGAACCATAGGCTGATTTTCCTTCCTAGGGTTAAGGTTTGAGTTACGCCTAGGGTAAGGGTCTATTAACCAGAAAGCCCTGAGTTCCAAGAACACAGCAGTTGCGAAGGACTAGCCAAGAAGAGCGCAAAAGTAGCACAACATGCCTGCCTCCACAGCTTTTTCCTTGGGGACATGCCTAATTCCTGGCTGATTTGCCTTTCTCGTCTTAGGGTTGGGGTTCGGCCTAGGGCTAGGATTTTTAAAATCAGGAAGCCCTGAGTTCCAGGCACACTGCAGCTGTGAAAGGCATCCAAAAGGGAGTGCAAAAGTGCCACAACATGGCTGCTTTCACGGCTTTTTCCTTGGCAAGAAGCCTAACACCAGGCTGATTTACCTTCCCAGGGTTACTGTTAGGCTTAGGCCTAGGGCTAGGATTTTTAAAACTAGGAAGCCCTGGGCTCCAGGCACACTGCAGCTGTTCAAGGCATCCCAAGGGGAGTACAAAAGTGCAACAACATGGCAGCTTTCACAGCTTTTTCCTTGGCACCATCCCTATACCTAGGCTGATTTATCTGCCTAGGGTTAGGGTTAGGCTTCAGCCTAGGGCTTGGATTTCTTTAACCAGGAAGCCCTGAGTTCCAGGCTTACTTCATCTGACAAAGGCATCCCAAAGGGAGTGCAGAAGTGCCACAACATGGCTGCTTTCACGGCTTTTCCCTTAGGAAGAACCCTAATACCCGGCTGATTTACCTTCCTAGGGTTACTGTTAGGCTTAGGCCTAGGACTTTTAAAACCAGGAAGCCCTGGGCTCCAGGCACACTGCAGCTGCGAAAGGCATCCCAAGGGGAGCGCAAAAGTGACGCAACTTGGCTGCCACCACTGATATTTCCATGAGACCATCCCGAACCATAGGCTGATTTTCCTTCCTAGGGTTAAGGTTTGAGTTACGCCTAGGGTAAGGGTCTATTAACCAGAAAGCCCTGAGTTCCAAGAACACAGCAGTTGCGAAGGACTAGCCAAGAAGAGCGCAAAAGTACCACAACATGTCTGCCTCCACAGCTTTTTCCTTGGGGACATGCCTAATTCCTGGCTGATTTGCCTTTCTCGTCTTAGGGTTGGGGTTCGGCCTAGGGCTAGGATTTTTAAAATCAGGAAGCCCTGAGTTCCAGGCACACTGCAGCTGTGAAAGGCATCCAAAAGGGAGTGCAAAAGTGCCACAACATGGCTGCTTTCACGGCTTTTTCCTTGGCAAGAAGCCTAACACCAGGCTGATTTACCTTCCCAGGGTTACTGTTAGGCTTAGGCCTAGGGCTAGGATTTTTAAAACTAGGAAGCCCTTGGCTCCAGACACACTGCAGCTGTTCAAGGCATCCCAAGGGGAGTACAAAAGTGCTACAACATGGCAGCTTTCACAGCTTTTTCCTTGGCACCATCCCTATACCTAGGCTGATTTATCTGCCTAGGGTTAGGGTTAGGGTTCAGCCTAGGGCTTGGATTTCTTTAACCAGGAAGCCCTGAGTTCCAGGCTTACTTCATCTGCCAAAGGCATCCCAAAGGGAGTGCAGAAGTGCCACAACATGGCTGCTTTCACGGCTTTTCCCTTAGGAAGAACCCTAATACCCGGCTGATTTACCTTCCTAGGGTTACTGTTAGGCTTAGGCCTAGGACTTTTAAAACCAGGAAGCCCTGGGCTCCAGGCACACTGCAGCTGCGAAAGGCATCCCAAGGGGAGCGCAAAAGTGACGCAACTTGGCTGCCACCACTGATATTTCCATGAGACCATCCCGAACCATAGGCTGATTTTCCTTCCTAGGGTTAAGGTTTGAGTTACGCCTAGGGTAAGGGCTCTATTAACCAGAAAGCCCTGAGTTCCAAGAACACAGCAGCTGCGAAGGACTAGCCAAGAAGAGCGCAAAAGTAGCACAACATGCCTGCCTCCACAGCTTTTTCCTTGGGGACATGCCTAATTCCTGGCTGATTTGCCTTTCTCGTCTTAGGGTTGGGGTTCGGCCTACGGCTAGGATTTTTAAAATCAGGAAGCCCTGAGTTCCAGGCACACTGCAGCTGTGAAAGGCATCCAAAAGGGAGTGCAAAAGTGCCACAACATGGCTGCTTTCACGGCTTTTTCCTTGGCAAGAAGCCTAACACCAGGCTGATTTACCTTCCCAGGGTTACTGTTAGGGTTAGGCCTAGGGCTAGGATTTTTAAAACTAGGAAGCCCTTAGCTCCAGGCACACTGCAGCTGTTCAAGGCATCCCAAGGGGAGTACAAAAGTGCAACAACATGGCAGCTTTCACAGCTTTTTCCTTGGCACCATCCCTATACCTAGGCTGATTTATCTGCCTAGGGTTAGGGTTAGGGTTCAGCCTAGGGCTTGGATTTCTTTAACCAGGAAGCCCTGAGTTCCAGGCTTACTTCATCTGCCAAAGGCATCCCAAAGGGAGTGCAGAAGTGCCACAACATGGCTGCTTTCACGGCTTTTCCCTTAGGAAGAACCCTAATACCCGGCTGATTTACCTTCCTAGGGTTACTGTTAGGCTTAGGCCTAGGACTTTTAAAACCAGGAAGCCCTGGGCTCCAGGCACACTGCAGCTGCGAAAGGCATCCCAAGGGGAGCGCAAAAGTGACGCAACTTGGCTGCCACCACTGATATTTCCATGAGACCATCCCGAACCATAGGCTGATTTTCCTTCCTAGGGTTAAGGTTTGAGTTACGCCTAGGGTAAGGGTCTATTAACCAGAAAGCCCTGAGTTCCAAGAACACAGCAGCTGCGAAGGACTAGCCAAGAAGAGCGCAAAAGTACCACAACATGCCTGCCTCCACAGCTTTTTCCTTGGGGACATGCCTAATTCCTGGCTGATTTGCCTTTCTCGTCTTAGGGTTGGGGTTCGGCCTAGGGCTAGGATTTTTAAAATCAGGAAGCCCTGAGTTCCAGGCACACTGCAGCTGTGAAAGGCATCCAAAAGGGAGTGCAAAAGTGCCACAACATGGCTGCTTTCACGGCTTTTTCCTTGGCAAGAAGCCTAACACCAGGCTGATTTACCTTCCCAGGGTTACTGTTAGGCTTAGGCCTAGGGCTAGGATTTTTAAAACTAGGAAGCCCTTAGCTCCAGGCACACTGCAGCTGTTCAAGGCATCCCAAGGGGAGTACAAAAGTGCTACAACATGGCAGCTTTCACAGCTTTTTCCTTGGCACCATCCCTATACCTAGGCTGATTTATCTGCCTAGGGTTAGGGTTAGGCTTCAGCCTAGGGCTTGGAGTTTTTTAACCAGGAAGCCCTGAGTTCCAGGCTTACTTCATCTGCCAAAGGCATCCCAAAGGGAGTGCAGAAGTGCCACAACATGGCTGCTTTCACGGCTTTTCCCTTAGGAAGAACCCTAATACCCGGCTGATTTACCTTCCTAGGGTTACTGTTAGGCTTAGGCCTAGGACTTTTAAAACCAGGAAGCCCTGGGCTCCAGGCACACTGCAGCTGCGAAAGGCCTCCCAAGGGGAGCGCAAAAGTGACGCAACTTGGCTGCCACCACTGATATTTCCATGAGACCATCCCGAACCATAGGCTGATTTTCCTTCCTAGGGTTAAGGTTTGAGTTACGCCTAGGGTAAGGGTCTATTAACCAGAAAGCCCTGAGTTCCAAGAACACAGCAGTTGCGAAGGACTAGCCAAGAAGAGCGCAAAAGTACCACAACATGTCTGCCTCCACAGCTTTTTCCTTGGGGACATGCCTAATTCCTGGCTGATTTGCCTTTCTCGTCTTAGGGTTGGGGTTCGGCCTAGGGCTAGGATTTTTAAAATCAGGAAGCCCTGAGTTCCTGGCACACTGCAGCTGTGAAAGGCATCCAAAAGGGAGTGCAAAAGTGCCACAACATGGCTGCTTTCACGGCTTTTTCCTTGGCAAGAAGCCTAACACCAGGCTGATTTACCTTCCCAGGGTTACTGTTAGGCTTAGGCCTAGGGCTAGGATTTTTAAAACTAGGAAGCCCTTAGCTCCAGGCACACTGCAGCTGTTCAAGGCATCCCATGGGGAGTACAAAAGTGCAACAACATGGCAGCTTTCACAGCTTTTTCCTTGGCACCATCCCTATACCTAGGCTGATTTATCTGCCTAGGGTTAGGGTTAGGGTTCAGCCTAGGGCTTGGAGTTTTTTAACCAGGAAGCCCTGAGTTCCAGGCTTACTTCATCTGCCAAAGGCATCCCAAAGGGAGTGCAGAAGTGCCACAACATGGCTGCTTTCACGGCTTTTCCCTTAGGAAGAACCCTAATACCCGGCTGATTTACCTTCCTAGGGTTACTGTTAGGCTTAGGCCTAGGACTTTTAAAACCAGGAAGCCCTGGGCTCCAGGCACACTGCAGCTGCGAAAGGCCTCCCAAGGGGAGCGCAAAAGTGACGCAACTTGGCTGCCACCACTGATATTTCCATGAGACCATCCCGAACCATAGGCTGATTTTCCTTCCTAGGGTTAAGGTTTGAGTTACGCCTAGGGTAAGGGCTCTATTAACCAGAAAGCCCTGAGTTCCAAGAACACAGCAGCTGCGAAGGACTAGCCAAGAAGAGCGCAAAAGTACCACAACATGCCTGCCTCCACAGCTTTTTCCTTGGGGACATGCCTAATTCCTGGCTGATTTGCCTTTCTCGTCTTAGGGTTGGGGTTCGGCCTAGGGCTAGGATTTTTAAAATCAGGAAGCCCTGAGTTCCAGGCACACTGCAGCTGTGAAAGGCATCCAAAAGGGAGTGCAAAAGTGCCACAACATGGCTGCTTTCACGGCTTTTTCCTTGGCAAGAAGCCTAACACCAGGCTGATTTACCTTCCCAGGGTTACTGTTAGGCTTAGGCCTAGGGCTAGGATTTTTAAAACTAGGAAGCCCTTAGCTCCAGGCACACTGCAGCTGTTCAAGGCATCCCAAGGGGAGTACAAAAGTGCAACAACATGGCAGCTTTCACAGCTTTTTCCTTGGCACCATCCCTATACCTAGGCTGATTTATCTGCCTAGGGTTAGGGTTAGGGTTCAGCCTAGGGCTTGGATTTCTTTAACCAGGAAGCCCTGAGTTCCAGGCTTACTTCATCTGCCAAAGGCATCCCAAAGGGAGTGCAGAAGTGCCACAACATGGCTGCTTTCACGGCTTTTCCCTTAGGAAGAACCCTAATACCCGGCTGATTTACCTTCCTAGGGTTACTGTTAGGCTTAGGCCTAGGACTTTTAAAACCAGGAAGCCCTGGGCTCCAGGCACACTGCAGCTGCGAAAGGCATCCCAAGGGGAGCGCAAAAGTGACGCAACTTGGCTGCCACCACTGATATTTCCATGAGACCATCCCGAACCATAGGCTGATTTTCCTTCCTAGGGTTAAGGTTTGAGTTACGCCTAGGGTAAGGGTCTATTAACCAGAAAGCCCTGAGTTCCAAGAACACAGCAGCTGCGAAGGACTAGCCAAGAAGAGCGCAAAAGTACCACAACATGCCTGCCTCCACAGCTTTTTCCTTGGGGACATGCCTAATTCCTGGCTGATTTGCCTTTCTCGTCTTAGGGTTGGGGTTCGGCCTAGGGCTAGGATTTTTAAAATCAGGAAGCCCTGAGTTCCAGGCACACTGCAGCTGTGAAAGGCATCCAAAAGGGAGTGCAAAAGTGCCACAACATGGCTGCTTTCACGGCTTTTTCCTTGGCAAGAAGCCTAACACCAGGCTGATTTACCTTCCCAGGGTTACTGTTAGGCTTAGGCCTAGGGCTAGGATTTTTAAAACTAGGAAGCCCTTAGCTCCAGGCACACTGCAGCTGTTCAAGGCATCCCAAGGGGAGTACAAAAGTGCAACAACATGGCAGCTTTCACAGCTTTTTCCTTGGCACCATCCCTATACCTAGGCTGATTTATCTGCCTAGGGTTAGGGTTAGGGTTCAGCCTAGGGCTTGGATTTCTTTAACCAGGAAGCCCTGAGTTCCAGGCTTACTTCATCTGCCAAAGGCATCCCAAAGGGAGTGCAGAAGTGCCACAACATGGCTGCTTTCACGGCTTTTCCCTTAGGAAGAACCCTAATACCCGGCTGATTTACCTTCCTAGGGTTACTGTTAGGCTTAGGCCTAGGACTTTTAAAACCAGGAAGCCCTGGGCTCCAGGCACACTGCAGCTGCGAAAGGCATCCCAAGGGGAGCGCAAAAGTGACGCAACTTGGCTGCCACCACTGATATTTCCATGAGACCATCCCGAACCATAGGCTGATTTTCCTTCCTAGGGTTAAGGTTTGAGTTACGCCTAGGGTAAGGGTCTATTAACCAGAAAGCCCTGAGTTCCAAGAACACAGCAGCTGCGAAGGACTAGCCAAGAAGAGCGCAAAAGTACCACAACATGCCTGCCTCCACAGCTTTTTCCTTGGGGACATGCCTAATTCCTGGCTGATTTGCCTTTCTCGTCTTAGGGTTGGGGTTCGGCCTAGGGCTAGGATTTTTAAAATCAGGAAGCCCTGAGTTCCAGGCACACTGCAGCTGTGAAAGGCATCCAAAAGGGAGTGCAAAAGTGCCACAACATGGCTGCTTTCACGGCTTTTTCCTTGGCAAGAAGCCTAACACCAGGCTGATTTACCTTCCCAGGGTTACTGTTAGGCTTAGGCCTAGGGCTAGGATTTTTAAAACTAGGAAGCCCTGGGCTCCAGGCACACTGCAGCTGTTCAAGGCATCCCATGGGGAGTACAAAAGTGCTACAACATGGCAGCTTTCACAGCTTTTTCCTTGGCACCATCCCTATACCTAGGCTGATTTATCTGCCTAGGGTTAGGGTTAGGCTTCAGCCTAGGGCTTGGATTTCTTTAACCAGGAAGCCCTGAGTTCCAGGCTTACTTCATCTGCCAAAGGCATCCCAAAGGGAGTGCAGAAGTGCCACAACATGGCTGCTTTCACGGCTTTTCCCTTAGGAAGAACCCTAATACCCGGCTGATTTACCTTCCTAGGGTTACTGTTAGGCTTAGGTCTAGGACTTTTAAAACCAGGAAGCCCTGGGCTCCAGGCACACTGCAGCTGCGAAAGGCATCCCAAGGGGAGCGCAAAAGTGACGCAACTTGGCTGCCACCACTGATATTTCCATGAGACCATCCCGAACCATAGGCTGATTTTCCTTCCTAGGGTTAAGGTTTGAGTTACGCCTAGGGTAAGGGTCTATTAACCAGAAAGCCCTGAGTTCCAAGAACACAGCAGTTGCGAAGGACTAGCCAAGAAGAGCGCAAAAGTACCACAACATGCCTGCCTCCACAGCTTTTTCCTTGGGGACATGCCTAATTCCTGGCTGATTTGCCTTTCTCGTCTTAGGGTTGGGGTTCGGCCTAGGGCTAGGATTTTTAAAATCAGGAAGCCCTGAGTTCCAGGCACACTGCAGCTGTGAAAGGCATCCAAAAGGGAGTGCAAAAGTGCCACAACATGGCTGCTTTCACGGCTTTTTCCTTGGCAAGAAGCCTAACACCAGGCTGATTTACCTTCCCAGGGTTACTGTTAGGCTTAGGCCTAGGGCTAGGATTTTTAAAACTAGGAAGCCCTTAGCTCCAGGCACACTGCAGCTGTTCAAGGCATCCCAAGGGGAGTACAAAAGTGCAACAACATGGCAGCTTTCACAGCTTTTTCCTTGGCACCATCCCTATACCTAGGCTGATTTATCTGCCTAGGGTTAGGGTTAGGGTTCAGCCTAGGGCTTGGATTTCTTTAACCAGGAAGCCCTGAGTTCCAGGCTTACTTCATCTGCCAAAGGCATCCCAAAGGGAGTGCAGAAGTGCCACAACATGGCTGCTTTCACGGCTTTTCCCTTAGGAAGAACCCTAATACCCGGCTGATTTACCTTCCTAGGGTTACTGTTAGGCTTAGGCCTAGGACTTTTAAAACCAGGAAGCCCTGGGCTCCAGGCACACTGCAGCTGCGAAAGGCATCCCAAGGGGAGCGCAAAAGTGACGCAACTTGGCTGCCACCACTGATATTTCCATGAGACCATCCCGAACCATAGGCTGATTTTCCTTCCTAGGGTTAAGGTTTGAGTTACGCCTAGGGTAAGGGTCTATTAACCAGAAAGCCCTGAGTTCCAAGAACACAGCAGTTGCGAAGGACTAGCCAAGAAGAGCGCAAAAGTACCACAACATGTCTGCCTCCACAGCTTTTTCCTTGGGGACATGCCTAATTCCTGGCTGATTTGCCTTTCTCGTCTTAGGGTTGGGGTTCGGCCTAGGGCTAGGATTTTTAAAATCAGGAAGCCCTGAGTTCCAGGCACACTGCAGCTGTGAAAGGCATCCAAAAGGGAGTGCAAAAGTGCCACAACATGGCTGCTTTCACGGCTTTTTCCTTGGCAAGAAGCCTAACACCAGGCTGATTTACCTTCCCAGGGTTACTGTTAGGCTTAGGCCTAGGGCTAGGATTTTTAAAACTAGGAAGCCCTTAGCTCCAGGCACACTGCAGCTGTTCAAGGCATCCCAAGGGGAGTACAAAAGTGCAACAACATGGCAGCTTTCACAGCTTTTTCCTTGGCACCATCCCTATACCTAGGCTGATTTATCTGCCTAGGGTTAGGGTTAGGCTTCAGCCTAGGGCTTGGATTTCTTTAACCAGGAAGCCCTGAGTTCCAGGCTTACTTCATCTGCCAAAGGCATCCCAAAGGGAGTGCAGAAGTGCCACAACATGGCTGCTTTCACGGCTTTTCCCTTAGGAAGAACCCTAATACCCGGCTGATTTACCTTCCTAGGGTTACTGTTAGGCTTAGGCCTAGGACTTTTAAAACCAGGAAGCCCTGGGCTCCAGGCACACTGCAGCTGCGAAAGGCATCCCAAGGGGAGCGCAAAAGTGACGCAACTTGGCTGCCACCACTGATATTTCCATGAGACCATCCCGAACCATAGGCTGATTTTCCTTCCTAGGGTTAAGGTTTGAGTTACGCCTAGGGTAAGGGTCTATTAACCAGAAAGCCCTGAGTTCCAAGAACACAGCAGTTGCGAAGGACTAGCCAAGAAGAGCGCAAAAGTACCACAACATGTCTGCCTCCACAGCTTTTTCCTTGGGGACATGCCTAATTCCTGGCTGATTTGCCTTTCTCGTCTTAGGGTTGGGGTTCGGCCTAGGGCTAGGATTTTTAAAATCAGGAAGCCCTGAGTTCCAGGCACACTGCAGCTGTGAAAGGCATCCAAAAGGGAGTGCAAAAGTGCCACAACATGGCTGCTTTCACGGCTTTTTCCTTGGCAAGAAGCCTAACACCAGGCTGATTTACCTTCCCAGGGTTACTGTTAGGCTTAGGCCTAGGGCTAGGATTTTTAAAACTAGGAAGCCCTTAGCTCCAGGCACACTGCAGCTGTTCAAGGCATCCCATGGGGAGTACAAAAGTGCAACAACATGGCAGCTTTCACAGCTTTTTCCTTGGCACCATCCCTATACCTAGGCTGATTTATCTGCCTAGGGTTAGGGTTAGGGTTCAGCCTAGGGCTTGGAGTTTTTTAACCAGGAAGCCCTGAGTTCCAGGCTTACTTCATCTGCCAAAGGCATCCCAAAGGGAGTGCAGAAGTGCCACAACATGGCTGCTTTCACGGCTTTTCCCTTAGGAAGAACCCTAATACCCGGCTGATTTACCTTCCTAGGGTTACTGTTAGGCTTAGGCCTAGGACTTTTAAAACCAGGAAGCCCTGGGCTCCAGGCACACTGCAGCTGCGAAAGGCATCCCAAGGGGAGCGCAAAAGTGACGCAACTTGGCTGCCACCTCTGATATTTCCATGAGACCATCCCGAACCATAGGCTGATTTTCCTTCCTAGGGTTAAGGTTTGAGTTACGCCTAGGGTAAGGGTCTATTAACCAGAAAGCCCTGAGTTCCAAGAACACAGCAGCTGCGAAGGACTAGCCAAGAAGAGCGCAAAAGTACCACAACATGCCTGCCTCCACAGCTTTTTCCTTGGGGACATGCCTAATTCCTGGCTGATTTGCCTTTCTCGTCTTAGGGTTGGGGTTCGGCCTAGGGCTAGGATTTTTAAAATCAGGAAGCCCTGAGTTCCAGGCACACTGCAGCTGTGAAAGGCATCCAAAAGGGAGTGCAAAAGTGCCACAACATGGCTGCTTTCACGGCTTTTTCCTTGGCAAGAAGCCTAACACCAGGCTGATTTACCTTCCCAGGGTTACTGTTAGGCTTAGGCCTAGGGCTAGGATTTTTAAAACTAGGAAGCCCTGGGCTCCAGGCACACTGCAGCTGTTCAAGGCATCCCATGGGGAGTACAAAAGTGCTACAACATGGCAGCTTTCACAGCTTTTTCCTTGGCACCATCCCTATACCTAGGCTGATTTATCTGCCTAGGGTTAGGGTTAGGCTTCAGCCTAGGGCTTGGATTTCTTTAACCAGGAAGCCCTGAGTTCCAGGCTTACTTCATCTGCCAAAGGCATCCCAAAGGGAGTGCAGAAGTGCCACAACATGGCTGCTTTCACGGCTTTTCCCTTAGGAAGAACCCTAATACCCGGCTGATTTACCTTCCTAGGGTTACTGTTAGGCTTAGGCCTAGGACTTTTAAAACCAGGAAGCCCTGGGCTCCAGGCACACTGCAGCTGCGAAAGGCATCCCAAGGGGAGCGCAAAAGTGACGCAACTTGGCTGCCACCACTGATATTTCCATGAGACCATCCCGAACCATAGGCTGATTTTCCTTCCTAGGGTTAAGGTTTGAGTTACGCCTAGGGTAAGGGTCTATTAACCAGAAAGCCCTGAGTTCCAAGAACACAGCAGTTGCGAAGGACTAGCCAAGAAGAGCGCAAAAGTACCACAACATGTCTGCCTCCACAGCTTTTTCCTTGGGGACATGCCTAATTCCTGGCTGATTTGCCTTTCTCGTCTTAGGGTTGGGGTTCGGCCTAGGGCTAGGATTTTTAAAATCAGGAAGCCCTGAGTTCCAGGCACACTGCAGCTGTGAAAGGCATCCAAAAGGGAGTGCAAAAGTGCCACAACATGGCTGCTTTCACGGCTTTTTCCTTGGCAAGAAGCCTAACACCAGGCTGATTTACCTTCCCAGGGTTACTGTTAGGCTTAGGCCTAGGGCTAGGATTTTTAAAACTAGGAAGCCCTTAGCTCCAGGCACACTGCAGCTGTTCAAGGCATCCCAAGGGGAGTACAAAAGTGCAACAACATGGCAGCTTTCACAGCTTTTTCCTTGGCACCATCCCTATACCTAGGCTGATTTATCTGCCTAGGGTTAGGGTTAGGCTTCAGCCTAGGGCTTGGATTTCTTTAACCAGGAAGCCCTGAGTTCCAGGCTTACTTCATCTGCCAAAGGCATCCCAAAGGGAGTGCAGAAGTGCCACAACATGGCTGCTTTCACGGCTTTTCCCTTAGGAAGAACCCTAATACCCGGCTGATTTACCTTCCTAGGGTTACTGTTAGGCTTAGGCCTAGGACTTTTAAAACCAGGAAGCCCTGGGCTCCAGGCACACTGCAGCTGCGAAAGGCATCCCAAGGGGAGCGCAAAAGTGACGCAACTTGGCTGCCACCACTGATATTTCCATGAGACCATCCCGAACCATAGGCTGATTTTCCTTCCTAGGGTTAAGGTTTGAGTTACGCCTAGGGTAAGGGTCTATTAACCAGAAAGCCCTGAGTTCCAAGAACACAGCAGTTGCGAAGGACTAGCCAAGAAGAGCGCAAAAGTACCACAACATGTCTGCCTCCACAGCTTTTTCCTTGGGGACATGCCTAATTCCTGGCTGATTTGCCTTTCTCGTCTTAGGGTTGGGGTTCGGCCTAGGGCTAGGATTTTTAAAATCAGGAAGCCCTGAGTTCCAGGCACACTGCAGCTGTGAAAGGCATCCAAAAGGGAGTGCAAAAGTGCCACAACATGGCTGCTTTCACGGCTTTTTCCTTGGCAAGAAGCCTAACACCAGGCTGATTTACCTTCCCAGGGTTACTGTTAGGCTTAGGCCTAGGGCTAGGATTTTTAAAACTAGGAAGCCCTTAGCTCCAGGCACACTGCAGCTGTTCAAGGCATCCCATGGGGAGTACAAAAGTGCAACAACATGGCAGCTTTCACAGCTTTTTCCTTGGCACCATCCCTATACCTAGGCTGATTTATCTGCCTAGGGTTAGGGTTAGGGTTCAGCCTAGGGCTTGGAGTTTTTTAACCAGGAAGCCCTGAGTTCCAGGCTTACTTCATCTGCCAAAGGCATCCCAAAGGGAGTGCAGAAGTGCCACAACATGGCTGCTTTCACGGCTTTTCCCTTAGGAAGAACCCTAATACCCGGCTGATTTACCTTCCTAGGGTTACTGTTAGGCTTAGGCCTAGGACTTTTAAAACCAGGAAGCCCTGGGCTCCAGGCACACTGCAGCTGCGAAAGGCATCCCAAGGGGAGCGCAAAAGTGACACAACTTGGCTGCCACCACTGATATTTCCATGAGACCATCCCGAACCATAGGCTGATTTTCCTTCCTAGGCTTAAGGTTTGAGTTACGCCTAGGGTAAGGGTCTATTAACCAGAAAGCCCTGAGTTCCAAGAACACAGCAGCTGCGAAGGACTAGCCAAGAAGAGCGCAAAAGTACCACAACATGCCTGCCTCCACAGCTTTTTCCTTGGGGACATGCCTAATTCCTGGCTGATTTGCCTTTCTCGTCTTAGGGTTGGGGTTCGGCCTAGGGCTAGGATTTTTAAAATCAGGAAGCCCTGAGTTCCAGGCACACTGCAGCTGTGAAAGGCATCCAAAAGGGAGTGCAAAAGTGCCACAACATGGCTGCTTTCACGGCTTTTTCCTTGGCAAGAAGCCTAACACCAGGCTGATTTACCTTCCCAGGGTTACTGTTAGGCTTAGGCCTAGGGCTAGGATTTTTAAAACTAGGAAGCCCTGGGCTCCAGGCACACTGCAGCTGTTCAAGGCATCCCATGGGGAGTACAAAAGTGCTACAACATGGCAGCTTTCACAGCTTTTTCCTTGGCACCATCCCTATACCTAGGCTGATTTATCTGCCTAGGGTTAGGGTTAGGCTTCAGCCTAGGGCTTGGATTTCTTTAACCAGGAAGCCCTGAGTTCCAGGCTTACTTCATCTGCCAAAGGCATCCCAAAGGGAGTGCAGAAGTGCCACAACATGGCTGCTTTCACGGCTTTTCCCTTAGGAAGAACCCTAATACCCGGCTGATTTACCTTCCTAGGGTTACTGTTAGGCTTAGGTCTAGGACTTTTAAAACCAGGAAGCCCTGGGCTCCAGGCACACTGCAGCTGCGAAAGGCATCCCAAGGGGAGCGCAAAAGTGACGCAACTTGGCTGCCACCACTGATATTTCCATGAGACCATCCCGAACCATAGGCTGATTTTCCTTCCTAGGGTTAAGGTTTGAGTTACGCCTAGGGTAAGGGTCTATTAACCAGAAAGCCCTGAGTTCCAAGAACACAGCAGTTGCGAAGGACTAGCCAAGAAGAGCGCAAAAGTACCACAACATGCCTGCCTCCACAGCTTTTTCCTTGGGGACATGCCTAATTCCTGGCTGATTTGCCTTTCTCGTCTTAGGGTTGGGGTTCGGCCTAGGGCTAGGATTTTTAAAATCAGGAAGCCCTGAGTTCCAGACACACTGCAGCTGTGAAAGGCATCCAAAAGGGAGTGCAAAAGTGCCACAACATGGCTGCTTTCACGGCTTTTTCCTTGGCAAGAAGCCTAACACCAGGCTGATTTACCTTCCCAGGGTTACTGTTAGGCTTAGGCCTAGGGCTAGGATTTTTAAAACTAGGAAGCCCTTAGCTCCAGGCACACTGCAGCTGTTCAAGGCATCCCAAGGGGAGTACAAAAGTGCAACAACATGGCAGCTTTCACAGCTTTTTCCTTGGCACCATCCCTATACCTAGGCTGATTTATCTGCCTAGGGTTAGGGTTAGGCTTCAGCCTAGGGCTTGGATTTCTTTAACCAGGAAGCCCTGAGTTCCAGGCTTACTTCATCTGCCAAAGGCATCCCAAAGGGAGTGCAGAAGTGCCACAACATGGCTGCTTTCACGGCTTTTCCCTTAGGAAGAACCCTAATACCCGGCTGATTTACCTTCCTAGGGTTACTGTTAGGCTTAGGCCTAGGACTTTTAAAACCAGGAAGCCCTGGGCTCCAGGCACACTGCAGCTGCGAAAGGCATCCCAAGGGGAGCGCAAAAGTGACGCAACTTGGCTGCCACCACTGATATTTCCATGAGACCATCCCGAACCATAGGCTGATTTTCCTTCCTAGGGTTAAGGTTTGAGTTACGCCTAGGGTAAGGGTCTATTAACCAGAAAGCCCTGAGTTCCAAGAACACAGCAGTTGCGAAGGACTAGCCAAGAAGAGCGCAAAAGTACCACAACATGTCTGCCTCCACAGCTTTTTCCTTGGGGACATGCCTAATTCCTGGCTGATTTGCCTTTCTCGTCTTAGGGTTGGGGTTCGGCCTAGGGCTAGGATTTTTAAAATCAGGAAGCCCTGAGTTCCAGGCACACTGCAGCTGTGAAAGGCATCCAAAAGGGAGTGCAAAAGTGCCACAACATGGCTGCTTTCACGGCTTTTTCCTTGGCAAGAAGCCTAACACCAGGCTGATTTACCTTCCCAGGGTTACTGTTAGGCTTAGGCCTAGGGCTAGGATTTTTAAAACTAGGAAGCCCTGGGCTCCAGGCACACTGCAGCTGTTCAAGGCATCCCAAGGGGAGTACAAAAGTGCAACAACATGGCAGCTTTCACAGCTTTTTCCTTGGCACCATCCCTATACCTAGGCTGATTTATCTGCCTAGGGTTAGAGTTAGGGTTCAGCCTAGGGCTTGGAGTTTTTTAACCAGGAAGCCCTGAGTTCCAGGCTTACTTCATCTGCCAAAGGCATCCCAAAGGGAGTGCAGAAGTGCCACAACATGGCTGCTTTCACGGCTTTTCCCTTAGGAAGAACCCTAATACCCGGCTGATTTACCTTCCTAGGGTTACTGTTAGGCTTAGGCCTAGGACTTTTAAAACCAGGAAGCCCTGGGCTCCAGGCACACTGCAGCTGCGAAAGGCATCCCAAGGGGAGCGCAAAAGTGACGCAACTTGGCTGCCACCACTGATATTTCCATGAGACCATCCCGAACCATAGGCTGATTTTCCTTCCTAGGGTTAAGGTTTGAGTTACGCCTAGGGTAAGGGTCTATTAACCAGAAAGCCCTGAGTTCCAAGAACACAGCAGCTGCGAAGGACTAGCCAAGAAGAGCGCAAAAGTACCACAACATGCCTGCCTCCACAGCTTTTTCCTTGGGGACATGCCTAATTCCTGGCTGATTTGCCTTTCTCGTCTTAGGGTTGGGGTTCGGCCTAGGGCTAGGATTTTTAAAATCAGGAAGCCCTGAGTTCCAGGCACACTGCAGCTGTGAAAGGCATCCAAAAGGGAGTGCAAAAGTGCCACAACATGGCTGCTTTCACGGCTTTTTCCTTGGCAAGAAGCCTAACACCAGGCTGATTTACCTTCCCAGGGTTACTGTTAGGCTTAGGCCTAGGGCTAGGATTTTTAAAACTAGGAAGCCCTTAGCTCCAGGCACACTGCAGCTGTTCAAGGCATCCCAAGGGGAGTACAAAAGTGCTACAACATGGCAGCTTTCACAGCTTTTTCCTTGGCACCATCCCTATACCTAGGCTGATTTATCTGCCTAGGGTTAGGGTTAGGCTTCAGCCTAGGGCTTGGAGTTTTTTAACCAGGAAGCCCTGAGTTCCAGGCTTACTTCATCTGCCAAAGGCATCCCAAAGGGAGTGCAGAAGTGCCACAACATGGCTGCTTTCACGGCTTTTCCCTTAGGAAGAACCCTAATACCCGGCTGATTTACCTTCCTAGGGTTACTGTTAGGCTTAGGCCTAGGACTTTTAAAACCAGGAAGCCCTGGGCTCCAGGCACACTGCAGCTGCGAAAGGCATCCCAAGGGGAGCGCAAAAGTGACGCAACTTGGCTGCCACCACTGATATTTCCATGAGACCATCCCGAACCATAGGTTGATTTTCCTTCCTAGGCTTAAGGTTTGAGTTACGCCTAGGGTAAGGGCTCTATTAACCAGAAAGCCCTGAGTTCCAAGAACACAGCAGCTGCGAAGGACTAGCCAAGAAGAGCGCAAAAGTAGCACAACATGCCTGCCTCCACAGCTTTTTCCTTGGGGACATGCCTAATTCCTGGCTGATTTGCCTTTCTCGTCTTAGGGTTGGGGTTCGGCCTAGGGCTAGGATTTTTAAAATCAGGAAGCCCTGAGTTCCAGGCACACTGCAGCTGTGAAAGGCATCCAAAAGGGAGTGCAAAAGTGCCACAACATGGCTGCTTTCACGGCTTTTTCCTTGGCAAGAAGCCTAACACCAGGCTGATTTACCTTCCCAGGGTTACTGTTAGGCTTAGGCCTAGGGCTAGGATTTTTAAAACTAGGAAGCCCTTAGCTCCAGGCACACTGCAGCTGTTCAAGGCATCCCAAGGGGAGTACAAAAGTGCAACAACATGGCAGCTTTCACAGCTTTTTCCTTGGCACCATCCCTATACCTAGGCTGATTTATCTGCCTAGGGTTAGGGTTAGGGTTCAGCCTAGGGCTTGGATTTCTTTAACCAGGAAGCCCTGAGTTCCAGGCTTACTTCATCTGCCAAAGGCATCCCAAAGGGAGTGCAGAAGTGCCACAACATGGCTGCTTTCACGGCTTTTCCCTTAGGAAGAACCCTAATACCCGGCTGATTTACCTTCCTAGGGTTACTGTTAGGCTTAGGCCTAGGACTTTTAAAACCAGGAAGCCCTGGGCTCCAGGCACACTGCAGCTGCGAAAGGCATCCCAAGGGGAGCGCAAAAGTGACGCAACTTGGCTGCCACCACTGATATTTCCATGAGACCATCCCGAACCATAGGCTGATTTTCCTTCCTAGGGTTAAGGTTTGAGTTACGCCTAGGGTAAGGGTCTATTAACCAGAAAGCCCTGAGTTCCAAGAACACAGCAGCTGCGAAGGACTAGCCAAGAAGAGCGCAAAAGTACCACAACATGCCTGCCTCCACAGCTTTTTCCTTGGGGACATGCCTAATTCCTGGCTGATTTGCCTTTCTCGTCTTAGGGTTGGGGTTCGGCCTAGGGCTAGGATTTTTAAAATCAGGAAGCCCTGAGTTCCAGGCACACTGCAGCTGTGAAAGGCATCCAAAAGGGAGTGCAAAAGTGCCACAACATGGCTGCTTTCACGGCTTTTTCCTTGGCAAGAAGCCTAACACCAGGCTGATTTGCCTTCCCAGGGTTACTGTTAGGCTTAGGCCTAGGGCTAGGATTTTTAAAACTAGGAAGCCCTGGGCTCCAGGCACACTGCAGCTGTTCAAGGCATCCCATGGGGAGTACAAAAGTGCTACAACATGGCAGCTTTCACAGCTTTTTCCTTGGCACCATCCCTATACCTAGGCTGATTTATCTGCCTAGGGTTAGGGTTAGGCTTCAGCCTAGGGCTTGGATTTCTTTAACCAGGAAGCCCTGAGTTCCAGGCTTACTTCATCTGCCAAAGGCATCCCAAAGGGAGTGCAGAAGTGCCACAACATGGCTGCTTTCACGGCTTTTCCCTTAGGAAGAACCCTAATACCCGGCTGATTTACCTTCCTAGGGTTACTGTTAGGCTTAGGTCTAGGACTTTTAAAACCAGGAAGCCCTGGGCTCCAGGCACACTGCAGCTGCGAAAGGCATCCCAAGGGGAGCGCAAAAGTGACGCAACTTGGCTGCCACCACTGATATTTCCATGAGACCATCCCGAACCATAGGCTGATTTTCCTTCCTAGGGTTAAGGTTTGAGTTACGCCTAGGGTAAGGGTCTATTAACCAGAAAGCCCTGAGTTCCAAGAACACAGCAGTTGCGAAGGACTAGCCAAGAAGAGCGCAAAAGTACCACAACATGCCTGCCTCCACAGCTTTTTCCTTGGGGACATGCCTAATTCCTGGCTGATTTGCCTTTCTCGTCTTAGGGTTGGGGTTCGGCCTAGGGCTAGGATTTTTAAAATCAGGAAGCCCTGAGTTCCAGGCACACTGCAGCTGTGAAAGGCATCCAAAAGGGAGTGCAAAAGTGCCACAACATGGCTGCTTTCACGGCTTTTTCCTTGGCAAGAAGCCTAACACCAGGCTGATTTACCTTCCCAGGGTTACTGTTAGGCTTAGGCCTAGGGCTAGGATTTTTAAAACTAGGAAGCCCTTAGCTCCAGGCACACTGCAGCTGTTCAAGGCATCCCAAGGGGAGTACAAAAGTGCAACAACATGGCAGCTTTCACAGCTTTTTCCTTGGCACCATCCCTATACCTAGGCTGATTTATCTGCCTAGGGTTAGGGTTAGGCTTCAGCCTAGGGCTTGGATTTCTTTAACCAGGAAGCCCTGAGTTCCAGGCTTACTTCATCTGCCAAAGGCATCCCAAAGGGAGTGCAGAAGTGCCACAACATGGCTGCTTTCACGGCTTTTCCCTTAGGAAGAACCCTAATACCCGGCTGATTTACCTTCCTAGGGTTACTGTTA
Organism: Ammospiza caudacuta; assembly: GCF_027887145.1. Classification (NCBI taxonomy): domain Eukaryota; kingdom Metazoa; phylum Chordata; class Aves; order Passeriformes; family Passerellidae; genus Ammospiza; species Ammospiza caudacuta. The sequence continues at coordinate 81,106 of NW_026682969.1, forward strand.
GGCTTAGGCCTAGGACTTTTAAAACCAGGAAGCCCTGGGCTCCAGGCACACTGCAGCTGCGAAAGGCATCCCAAGGGGAGCGCAAAAGTGACGCAACTTGGCTGCCACCACTGATATTTCCATGAGACCATCCCGAACCATAGGCTGATTTTCCTTCCTAGGGTTAAGGTTTGAGTTACGCCTAGGGTAAGGGTCTATTAACCAGAAAGCCCTGAGTTCCAAGAACACAGCAGCTGCGAAGGACTAGCCAAGAAGAGCGCAAAAGTAGCACAACATGCCTGCCTCCACAGCTTTTTCCTTGGGGACATGCCTAATTCCTGGCTGATTTGCCTTTCTCGTCTTAGGGTTGGGGTTCGGCCTAGGGCTAGGATTTTTAAAATCAGGAAGCCCTGAGTTCCAGGCACACTGCAGCTGTGAAAGGCATCCAAAAGGGAGTGCAAAAGTGCCACAACATGGCTGCTTTCACGGCTTTTTCCTTGGCAAGAAGCCTAACACCAGGCTGATTTACCTTCCCAGGGTTACTGTTAGGCTTAGGCCTAGGGCTAGGATTTTTAAAACTAGGAAGCCCTGGGCTCCAGGCACACTGCAGCTGTTCAAGGCATCCCATGGGGAGTACAAAAGTGCTACAACATGGCATCTTTCACAGCTTTTTCCTTGGCACCATCCCTATACCTAGGCTGATTTATCTGCCTAGGGTTAGGGTTAGGGTTCAGCCTAGGGCTTGGATTTCTTTAACCAGGAAGCCCTGAGTTCCAGGCTTACTTCATCTGCCAAAGGCATCCCAAAGGGAGTGCAGAAGTGCCACAACATGGCTGCTTTCACGGCTTTTCCCTTAGGAAGAACCCTAATACCCGGCTGATTTACCTTCCTAGGGTTACTGTTAGGCTTAGGTCTAGGACTTTTAAAACCAGGAAGCCCTGGGCTCCAGGCACACTGCAGCTGCGAAAGGCATCCCAAGGGGAGCGCAAAAGTGACGCAACTTGGCTGCCACCACTGATATTTCCATGAGACCATCCCGAACCATAGGCTGATTTTCCTTCCTAGGGTTAAGGTTTGAGTTACGCCTAGGGTAAGGGTCTATTAACCAGAAAGCCCTGAGTTCCAAGAACACAGCAGTTGCGAAGGACTAGCCAAGAAGAGCGCAAAAGTACCACAACATGCCTGCCTCCACAGCTTTTTCCTTGGGGACATGCCTAATTCCTGGCTGATTTGCCTTTCTCGTCTTAGGGTTGGGGTTCGGCCTAGGGCTAGGATTTTTAAAATCAGGAAGCCCTGAGTTCCAGACACACTGCAGCTGTGAAAGGCATCCAAAAGGGAGTGCAAAAGTGCCACAACATGGCTGCTTTCACGGCTTTTTCCTTGGCAAGAAGCCTAACACCAGGCTGATTTACCTTCCCAGGGTTACTGTTAGGCTTAGGCCTAGGGCTAGGATTTTTAAAACTAGGAAGCCCTTAGCTCCAGGCACACTGCAGCTGTTCAAGGCATCCCAAGGGGAGTACAAAAGTGCAACAACATGGCAGCTTTCACAGCTTTTTCCTTGGCACCATCCCTATACCTAGGCTGATTTATCTGCCTAGGGTTAGGGTTAGGTTTCAGCCTAGGGCTTGGATTTCTTTAACCAGGAAGCCCTGAGTTCCAGGCTTACTTCATCTGCCAAAGGCATCCCAAAGGGAGTGCAGAAGTGCCACAACATGGCTGCTTTCACGGCTTTTCCCTTAGGAAGAACCCTAATACCCGGCTGATTTACCTTCCTAGGGTTACTGTTAGGCTTAGGCCTAGGACTTTTAAAACCAGGAAGCCCTGGGCTCCAGGCACACTGCAGCTGCGAAAGGCATCCCAAGGGGAGCGCAAAAGTGACGCAACTTGGCTGCCACCACTGATATTTCCATGAGACCATCCCGAACCATAGGCTGATTTTCCTTCCTAGGGTTAAGGTTTGAGTTACGCCTAGGGTAAGGGTCTATTAACCAGAAAGCCCTGAGTTCCAAGAACACAGCAGTTGCGAAGGACTAGCCAAGAAGAGCGCAAAAGTACCACAACATGTCTGCCTCCACAGCTTTTTCCTTGGGGACATGCCTAATTCCTGGCTGATTTGCCTTTCTCGTCTTAGGGTTGGGGTTCGGCCTAGGGCTAGGATTTTTAAAATCAGGAAGCCCTGAGTTCCAGGCACACTGCAGCTGTGAAAGGCATCCAAAAGGGAGTGCAAAAGTGCCACAACATGGCTGCTTTCACGGCTTTTTCCTTGGCAAGAAGCCTAACACCAGGCTGATTTACCTTCCCAGGGTTACTGTTAGGCTTAGGCCTAGGGCTAGGATTTTTAAAACTAGGAAGCCCTTAGCTCCAGGCACACTGCAGCTGTTCAAGGCATCCCAAGGGGAGTACAAAAGTGCTACAACATGGCAGCTTTCACAGCTTTTTCCTTGGCACCATCCCTATACCTAGGCTGATTTATCTGCCTAGGGTTAGGGTTAGGGTTCAGCCTAGGGCTTGGAGTTTTTTAACCAGGAAGCCCTGAGTTCCAGGCTTACTTCATCTGCCAAAGGCATCCCAAAGGGAGTGCAGAAGTGCCACAACATGGCTGCTTTCACGGCTTTTCCCTTAGGAAGAACCCTAATACCCGGCTGATTTACCTTCCTAGGGTTACTGTTAGGCTTAGGCCTAGGACTTTTAAAACCAGGAAGCCCTGGGCTCCAGGCACACTGCAGCTGCGAAAGGCATCCCAAGGGGAGCGCAAAAGTGACGCAACTTGGCTGCCACCACTGATATTTCCATGAGACCATCCCGAACCATAGGCTGATTTTCCTTCCTAGGGTTAAGGTTTGAGTTACGCCTAGGGTAAGGGCTCTATTAACCAGAAAGCCCTGAGTTCCAAGAACACAGCAGCTGCGAAGGACTAGCCAAGAAGAGCGCAAAAGTACCACAACATGCCTGCCTCCACAGCTTTTTCCTTGGGGACATGCCTAATTCCTGGCTGATTTGCCTTTCTCGTCTTAGGGTTGGGGTTCGGCCTAGGGCTAGGATTTTTAAAATCAGGAAGCCCTGAGTTCCAGGCACACTGCAGCTGTGAAAGGCATCCAAAAGGGAGTGCAAAAGTGCCACAACATGGCTGCTTTCACGGCTTTTTCCTTGGCAAGAAGCCTAACACCAGGCTGATTTACCTTCCCAGGGTTACTGTTAGGCTTAGGCCTAGGGCTAGGATTTTTAAAACTAGGAAGCCCTTAGCTCCAGGCACACTGCAGCTGTTCAAGGCATCCCAAGGGGAGTACAAAAGTGATACAACATGGCAGCTTTCACAGCTTTTTCCTTGGCACCATCCCTATACCTAGGCTGATTTATCTGCCTAGGGTTAGGGTTAGGCTTCAGCCTAGGGCTTGGAGTTTTTTAACCAGGAAGCCCTGAGTTCCAGGCTTACTTCATCTGCCAAAGGCATCCCAAAGGGAGTGCAGAAGTGCCACAACATGGCTGCTTTCACGGCTTTTCCCTTAGGAAGAACCCTAATACCCGGCTGATTTACCTTCCTAGGGTTACTGTTAGGCTTAGGCCTAGGACTTTTAAAACCAGGAAGCCCTGGGCTCCAGGCACACTGCAGCTGCGAAAGGCATCCCAAGGGGAGCGCAAAAGTGACGCAACTTGGCTGCCACCACTGATATTTCCATGAGACCATCCCGAACCATAGGTTGATTTTCCTTCCTAGGCTTAAGGTTTGAGTTACGCCTAGGGTAAGGGCTCTATTAACCAGAAAGCCCTGAGTTCCAAGAACACAGCAGCTGCGAAGGACTAGCCAAGAAGAGCGCAAAAGTAGCACAACATGCCTGCCTCCACAGCTTTTTCCTTGGGGACATGCCTAATTCCTGGCTGATTTGCCTTTCTCGTCTTAGGGTTGGGGTTCGGCCTAGGGCTAGGATTTTTAAAATCAGGAAGCCCTGAGTTCCAGGCACACTGCAGCTGTGAAAGGCATCCAAAAGGGAGTGCAAAAGTGCCACAACATGGCTGCTTTCACGGCTTTTTCCTTGGCAAGAAGCCTAACACCAGGCTGATTTACCTTCCCAGGGTTACTGTTAGGCTTAGGCCTAGGGCTAGGATTTTTAAAACTAGGAAGCCCTTAGCTCCAGGCACACTGCAGCTGTTCAAGGCATCCCAAGGGGAGTACAAAAGTGCAACAACATGGCAGCTTTCACAGCTTTTTCCTTGGCACCATCCCTATACCTAGGCTGATTTATCTGCCTAGGGTTAGGGTTAGGGTTCAGCCTAGGGCTTGGATTTCTTTAACCAGGAAGCCCTGAGTTCCAGGCTTACTTCATCTGCCAAAGGCATCCCAAAGGGAGTGCAGAAGTGCCACAACATGGCTGCTTTCACGGCTTTTCCCTTAGGAAGAACCCTAATACCCGGCTGATTTACCTTCCTAGGGTTACTGTTAGGCTTAGGCCTAGGACTTTTAAAACCAGGAAGCCCTGGGCTCCAGGCACACTGCAGCTGCGAAAGGCATCCCAAGGGGAGCGCAAAAGTGACGCAACTTGGCTGCCACCACTGATATTTCCATGAGACCATCCCGAACCATAGGCTGATTTTCCTTCCTAGGGTTAAGGTTTGAGTTACGCCTAGGGTAAGGGTCTATTAACCAGAAAGCCCTGAGTTCCAAGAACACAGCAGCTGCGAAGGACTAGCCAAGAAGAGCGCAAAAGTACCACAACATGCCTGCCTCCACAGCTTTTTCCTTGGGGACATGCCTAATTCCTGGCTGATTTGCCTTTCTCGTCTTAGGGTTGGGGTTCGGCCTAGGGCTAGGATTTTTAAAATCAGGAAGCCCTGAGTTCCAGGCACACTGCAGCTGTGAAAGGCATCCAAAAGGGAGTGCAAAAGTGCCACAACATGGCTGCTTTCACGGCTTTTTCCTTGGCAAGAAGCCTAACACCAGGCTGATTTACCTTCCCAGGGTTACTGTTAGGCTTAGGCCTAGGGCTAGGATTTTTAAAACTAGGAAGCCCTTAGCTCCAGGCACACTGCAGCTGTTCAAGGCATCCCAAGGGGAGTACAAAAGTGCTACAACATGGCAGCTTTCACAGCTTTTTCCTTGGCACCATCCCTATACCTAGGCTGATTTATCTGCCTAGGGTTAGGGTTAGGCTTCAGCCTAGGGCTTGGAGTTTTTTAACCAGGAAGCCCTGAGTTCCAGGCTTACTTCATCTGCCAAAGGCATCCCAAAGGGAGTGCAGAAGTGCCACAACATGGCTGCTTTCACGGCTTTTCCCTTAGGAAGAACCCTAATACCCGGCTGATTTACCTTCCTAGGGTTACTGTTAGGCTTAGGTCTAGGACTTTTAAAACCAGGAAGCCCTGGGCTCCAGGCACACTGCAGCTGCGAAAGGCATCCCAAGGGGAGCGCAAAAGTGACGCAACTTGGCTGCCACCACTGATATTTCCATGAGACCATCCCGAACCATAGGCTGATTTTCCTTCCTAGGGTTAAGGTTTGAGTTACGCCTAGGGTAAGGGCTCTATTAACCAGAAAGCCCTGAGTTCCAAGAACACAGCAGCTGCGAAGGACTAGCCAAGAAGAGCGCAAAAGTACCACAACATGCCTGCCTCCACAGCTTTTTCCTTGGGGACATGCCTAATTCCTGGCTGATTTGCCTTTCTCGTCTTAGGGTTGGGGTTCGGCCTAGGGCTAGGATTTTTAAAATCAGGAAGCCCTGAGTTCCAGGCACACTGCAGCTGTGAAAGGCATCCAAAAGGGAGTGCAAAAGTGCCACAACATGGCTGCTTTCACGGCTTTTTCCTTGGCAAGAAGCCTAACACCAGGCTGATTTACCTTCCCAGGGTTACTGTTAGGCTTAGGCCTAGGGCTAGGATTTTTAAAACTAGGAAGCCCTGGGCTCCAGACACACTGCAGCTGTTCAAGGCATCCCAAGGGGAGTACAAAAGTGCAACAACATGGCAGCTTTCACAGCTTTTTCCTTGGCACCATCCCTATACCTAGGCTGATTTATCTGCCTAGGGTTAGGGTTAGGGTTCAGCCTAGGGCTTGGATTTCTTTAACCAGGAAGCCCTGAGTTCCAGGCTTACTTCATCTGCCAAAGGCATCCCAAAGGGAGTGCAGAAGTGCCACAACATGGCTGCTTTCACGGCTTTTCCCTTAGGAAGAACCCTAATACCCGGCTGATTTACCTTCCTAGGGTTACTGTTAGGCTTAGGTCTAGGACTTTTAAAACCAGGAAGCCCTGGGCTCCAGGCACACTGCAGCTGCGAAAGGCATCCCAAGGGGAGCGCAAAAGTGACGCAACTTGGCTGCCACCACTGATATTTCCATGAGACCATCCCGAACCATAGGCTGATTTTCCTTCCTAGGGTTAAGGTTTGAGTTACGCCTAGGGTAAGGGTCTATTAACCAGAAAGCCCTGAGTTCCAAGAACACAGCAGTTGCGAAGGACTAGCCAAGAAGAGCGCAAAAGTACCACAACATGTCTGCCTCCACAGCTTTTTCCTTGGGGACATGCCTAATTCCTGGCTGATTTGCCTTTCTCGTCTTAGGGTTGGGGTTCGGCCTAGGGCTAGGATTTTTAAAATCAGGAAGCCCTGAGTTCCAGGCACACTGGAGCTGTGAAAGGCATCCAAAAGGGAGTGCAAAAGTGCCACAACATGGCTGCTTTCACGGCTTTTTCCTTGGCAAGAAGCCTAACACCAGGCTGATTTACCTTCCCAGGGTTACTGTTAGGCTTAGGCCTAGGGCTAGGATTTTTAAAACTAGGAAGCCCTGGGCTCCAGGCACACTGCAGCTGTTCAAGGCATCCCAAGGGGAGTACAAAAGTGCTACAACATGGCAGCTTTCACAGCTTTTTCCTTGGCACCATCCCTATACCTAGGCTGATTTATCTGCCTAGGGTTAGGGTTAGGCTTCAGCCTAGGGCTTGGAGTTTTTTAACCAGGAAGCCCTGAGTTCCAGGCTTACTTCATCTGCCAAAGGCATCCCAAAGGGAGTGCAGAAGTGCCACAACATGGCTGCTTTCACGGCTTTTCCCTTAGGAAGAACCCTAATACCCGGCTGATTTACCTTCCTAGGGTTACTGTTAGGCTTAGGCCTAGGACTTTTAAAACCAGGAAGCCCTGGGCTCCAGGCACACTGCAGCTGCGAAAGGCATCCCAAGGGGAGCGCAAAAGTGACGCAACTTGGCTGCCACCACTGATATTTCCATGAGACCATCCCGAACCATAGGTTGATTTTCCTTCCTAGGGTTAAGGTTTGAGTTACGCCTAGGGTAAGGGCTCTATTAACCAGAAAGCCCTGAGTTCCAAGAACACAGCAGCTGCGAAGGACTAGCCAAGAAGAGCGCAAAAGTACCACAACATGCCTGCCTCCACAGCTTTTTCCTTGGGGACATGCCTAATTCCTGGCTGATTTGCCTTTCTCATCTTAGGGTTGGGGTTCGGCCTAGGGCTAGGATTTTTAAAATCAGGAAGCCCTGAGTTCCAGGCACACTGCAGCTGTGAAAGGCATCCAAAAGGGAGTGCAAAAGTGCCACAACATGGCTGCTTTCACGGCTTTTTCCTTGGCAAGAAGCCTAACACCAGGCTGATTTACCTTCCCAGGGTTACTGTTAGGCTTAGGCCTAGGGCTAGGATTTTTAAAACTAGGAAGCCCTTAGCTCCAGGCACACTGCAGCTGTTCAAGGCATCCCAAGGGGAGTACAAAAGTGCAACAACATGGCAGCTTTCACAGCTTTTTCCTTGGCACCATCCCTATACCTAGGCTGATTTATCTGCCTAGGGTTAGGGTTAGGGTTCAGCCTAGGGCTTGGATTTCTTTAACCAGGAAGCCCTGAGTTCCAGGCTTACTTCATCTGCCAAAGGCATCCCAAAGGGAGTGCAGAAGTGCCACAACATGGCTGCTTTCACGGCTTTTCCCTTAGGAAGAACCCTAATACCCGGCTGATTTACCTTCCTAGGGTTACTGTTAGGCTTAGGCCTAGGACTTTTAAAACCAGGAAGCCCTGGGCTCCAGGCACACTGCAGCTGCGAAAGGCATCCCAAGGGGAGCGCAAAAGTGATGCAACTTGGCTGCCACCACTGATATTTCCATGAGACCATCCCGAACCATAGGCTGATTTTCCTTCCTAGGGTTAAGGTTTGAGTTACGCCTAGGGTAAGGGTCTATTAACCAGAAAGCCCTGAGTTCCAAGAACACAGCAGCTGCGAAGGACTAGCCAAGAAGAGCGCAAAAGTACCACAACATGCCTGCCTCCACAGCTTTTTCCTTGGGGACATGCCTAATTCCTGGCTGATTTGCCTTTCTCGTCTTAGGGTTGGGGTTCGGCCTAGGGCTAGGATTTTTAAAATCAGGAAGCCCTGAGTTCCAGGCACACTGCAGCTGTGAAAGGCATCCAAAAGGGAGTGCAAAAGTGCCACAACATGGCTGCTTTCACGGCTTTTTCCTTGGCAAGAAGCCTAACACCAGGCTGATTTACCTTCCCAGGGTTACTGTTAGGCTTAGGCCTAGGGCTAGGATTTTTAAAACTAGGAAGCCCTGGGCTCCAGGCACACTGCAGCTGTTCAAGGCATCCCATGGGGAGTACAAAAGTGCTACAACATGGCAGCTTTCACAGCTTTTTCCTTGGCACCATCCCTATACCTAGGCTGATTTATCTGCCTAGGGTTAGGGTTAGGCTTCAGCCTAGGGCTTGGATTTCTTTAACCAGGAAGCCCTGAGTTCCAGGCTTACTTCATCTGCCAAAGGCATCCCAAAGGGAGTGCAGAAGTGCCACAACATGGCTGCTTTCACGGCTTTTCCCTTAGGAAGAACCCTAATACCCGGCTGATTTACCTTCCTAGGGTTACTGTTAGGCTTAGGCCTAGGACTTTTAAAACCAGGAAGCCCTGGGCTCCAGGCACACTGCAGCTGCGAAAGGCATCCCAAGGGGAGCGCAAAAGTGACGCAACTTGGCTGCCACCACTGATATTTCCATGAGACCATCCCGAACCATAGGCTGATTTTCCTTCCTAGGGTTAAGGTTTGAGTTACGCCTAGGGTAAGGGCTCTATTAACCAGAAAGCCCTGAGTTCCAAGAACACAGCAGCTGCGAAGGACTAGCCAAGAAGAGCGCAAAAGTAGCACAACATGCCTGCCTCCACAGCTTTTTCCTTGGGGACATGCCTAATTCCTGGCTGATTTGCCTTTCTCGTCTTAGGGTTGGGGTTCGGCCTAGGGCTAGGATTTTTAAAATCAGGAAGCCCTGAGTTCCAGGCACACTGCAGCTGTGAAAGGCATCCAAAAGGGAGTGCAAAAGTGCCACAACATGGCTGCTTTCACGGCTTTTTCCTTGGCAAGAAGCCTAACACCAGGCTGATTTACCTTCCCAGGGTTACTGTTAGGCTTAGGCCTAGGGCTAGGATTTTTAAAACTAGAAAGCCCTAAGCTCCAGACACACTGCAGCTGTTCAAGGCATCCCAAGGGGAGTACAAAAGTGCTACAACATGGCAGCTTTCACAGCTTTTTCCTTGGCACCATCCCTATACCTAGGCTGATTTATCTGCCTAGGGTTAGGGTTAGGGTTCAGCCTAGGGCTTGGATTTCTTTAACCAGGAAGCCCTGAGTTCCAGGCTTACTTCATCTGCCAAAGGCATCCCAAAGCGAGTGCAGAAGTGCCACAACATGGCTGCTTTCACGGCTTTTCCCTTAGGAAGAACCCTAATACCCGGCTGATTTACCTTCCTAGGGTTACTGTTAGGCTTAGGCCTAGGACTTTTAAAACCAGGAAGCCCTGGGCTCCAGGCACACTGCAGCTGCGAAAGGCATCCCAAGGGGAGCGCAAAAGTGACGCAACTTGGCTGCCACCACTGATATTTCCATGAGACCATCCCGAACCATAGGCTGATTTTCCTTCCTAGGGTTAAGGTTTGAGTTACGCCTAGGGTAAGGGTCTATTAACCAGAAAGCCCTGAGTTCCAAGAACACAGCAGCTGCGAAGGACTAGCCAAGAAGAGCGCAAAAGTACCACAACATGCCTGCCTCCACAGCTTTTTCCTTGGGGACATGCCTAATTCCTGGCTGATTTGCCTTTCTCGTCTTAGGGTTGGGGTTCGGCCTAGGGCTAGGATTTTTAAAATCAGGAAGCCCTGAGTTCCAGGCACACTGCAGCTGTGAAAGGCATCCAAAAGGGAGTGCAAAAGTGCCACAACATGGCTGCTTTCACGGCTTTTTCCTTGGCAAGAAGCCTAACACCAGGCTGATTTACCTTCCCAGGGTTACTGTTAGGCTTAGGCCTAGGGCTAGGATTTTTAAAACTAGGAAGCCCTGGGCTCCAGGCACACTGCAGCTGTTCAAGGCATCCCATGGGGAGTACAAAAGTGCTACAACATGGCAGCTTTCACAGCTTTTTCCTTGGCACCATCCCTATACCTAGGCTGATTTATCTGCCTAGGGTTAGGGTTAGGCTTCAGCCTAGGGCTTGGATTTCTTTAACCAGGAAGCCCTGAGTTCCAGGCTTACTTCATCTGCCAAAGGCATCCCAAAGGGAGTGCAGAAGTGCCACAACATGGCTGCTTTCACGGCTTTTCCCTTAGGAAGAACCCTAATACCCGGCTGATTTACCTTCCTAGGGTTACTGTTAGGCTTAGGCCTAGGACTTTTAAAACCAGGAAGCCCTGGGCTCCAGGCACACTGCAGCTGCGAAAGGCATCCCAAGGGGAGCGCAAAAGTGACGCAACTTGGCTGCCACCACTGATATTTCCATGAGACCATCCCGAACCATAGGCTGATTTTCCTTCCTAGGGTTAAGGTTTGAGTTACGCCTAGGGTAAGGGCTCTATTAACCAGAAAGCCCTGAGTTCCAAGAACACAGCAGCTGCGAAGGACTAGCCAAGAAGAGCGCAAAAGTACCACAACATGCCTGCCTCCACAGCTTTTTCCTTGGGGACATGCCTAATTCCTGGCTGATTTGCCTTTCTCGTCTTAGGGTTGGGGTTCGGCCTAGGGCTAGGATTTTTAAAATCAGGAAGCCCTGAGTTCCAGGCACACTGGAGCTGTGAAAGGCATCCAAAAGGGAGTGCAAAAGTGCCACAACATGGCTGCTTTCACGGCTTTTTCCTTGGCAAGAAGCCTAACACCAGGCTGATTTACCTTCCCAGGGTTACTGTTAGGCTTAGGCCTAGGGCTAGGATTTTTAAAACTAGAAAGCCCTAAGCTCCAGACACACTGCAGCTGTTCAAGGCATCCCAAGGGGAGTACAAAAGTGCTACAACATGGCAGCTTTCACAGCTTTTTCCTTGGCACCATCCCTATACCTAGGCTGATTTATCTGCCTAGGGTTAGGGTTAGGGTTCAGCCTAGGGCTTGGATTTCTTTAACCAGGAAGCCCTGAGTTCCAGGCTTACTTCATCTGCCAAAGGCATCCCAAAGGGAGTGCAGAAGTGCCACAACATGGCTGCTTTCACGGCTTTTCCCTTAGGAAGAACCCTAATACCCGGCTGATTTACCTTCCTAGGGTTACTGTTAGGCTTAGGCCTAGGACTTTTAAAACCAGGAAGCCCTGGGCTCCAGGCACACTGCAGCTGCGAAAGGCATCCCAAGGGGAGCGCAAAAGTGACGCAACTTGGCTGCCACCACTGATATTTCCATGAGACCATCCCGAACCATAGGTTGATTTTCCTTCCTAGGGTTAAGGTTTGAGTTACGCCTAGGGTAAGGGCTCTATTAACCAGAAAGCCCTGAGTTCCAAGAACACAGCAGCTGCGAAGGACTAGCCAAGAAGAGCGCAAAAGTACCACAACATGCCTGCCTCCACAGCTTTTTCCTTGGGGACATGCCTAATTCCTGGCTGATTTGCCTTTCTCGTCTTAGGGTTGGGGTTCGGCCTAGGGCTAGGATTTTTAAAATCAGGAAGCCCTGAGTTCCAGGCACACTGCAGCTGTGAAAGGCATCCAAAAGGGAGTGCAAAAGTGCCACAACATGGCTGCTTTCACGGCTTTTTCCTTGGCAAGAAGCCTAACACCAGGCTGATTTACCTTCCCAGGGTTACTGTTAGGCTTAGGCCTAGGGCTAGGATTTTTAAAACTAGGAAGCCCTGGGCTCCAGACACACTGCAGCTGTTCAAGGCATCCCAAGGGGAGTACAAAAGTGCTACAACATGGCAGCTTTCACAGCTTTTTCCTTGGCACCATCCCTATACCTAGGCTGATTTATCTGCCTAGGGTTAGGGTTAGGCTTCAGCCTAGGGCTTGGATTTCTTTAACCAGGAAGCCCTGAGTTCCAGGCTTACTTCATCTGCCAAAGGCATCCCAAAGGGAGTGCAGAAGTGCCACAACATGGCTGCTTTCACGGCTTTTCCCTTAGGAAGAACCCTAATACCCGGCTGATTTACCTTCCTAGGGTTACTGTTAGGCTTAGGCCTAGGACTTTTAAAACCAGGAAGCCCTGGGCTCCAGGCACACTGCAGCTGCGAAAGGCATCCCAAGGGGAGCGCAAAAGTGACGCAACTTGGCTGCCACAACTGGTATTTCCATGAGACCATCCCGAACCATAGGCTGATTTTCCTTCCTAGGCTTAAGGTTTGAGTTACGCCTAGGGTAAGGGTCTATTAACCAGAAAGCCCTGAGTTCCAAGAACACAGCAGCTGCGAAGGACTAGCCAAGAAGAGCGCAAAAGTACCACAACATGCCTGCCTCCACAGCTTTTTCCTTGGGGACATGCCTAATTCCTGGCTGATTTGCCTTTCTCGTCTTAGGGTTGGGGTTCGGCCTAGGGCTAGGATTTTTAAAATCAGGAAGCCCTGAGTTCCAGGCACACTGCAGCTGTGAAAGGCATCCAAAAGGGAGTGCAAAAGTGCCACAACATGGCTGCTTTCACGGCTTTTTCCTTGGCAAGAAGCCTAACACCAGGCTGATTTACCTTCCCAGGGTTACTGTTAGGCTTAGGCCTAGGGCTAGGATTTTTAAAACTAGGAAGCCCTGGGCTCCAGGCACACTGCAGCTGTTCAAGGCATCCCATGGGGAGTACAAAAGTGCTACAACATGGCAGCTTTCACAGCTTTTTCCTTGGCACCATCCCTATACCTAGGCTGATTTATCTGCCTAGGGTTAGGGTTAGGGTTCAGCCTAGGGCTTGGATTTCTTTAACCAGGAAGCCCTGAGTTCCAGGCTTACTTCATCTGCCAAAGGCATCCCAAAGGGAGTGCAGAAGTGCCACAACATGGCTGCTTTCACGGCTTTTCCCTTAGGAAGAACCCTAATACCCGGCTGATTTACCTTCCTAGGGTTACTGTTAGGCTTAGGCCTAGGACTTTTAAAACCAGGAAGCCCTGGGCTCCAGGCACACTGCAGCTGCAAAAGGCATCCCAAGGGGAGCGCAAAAGTGACGCAACTTGGCTGCCACCACTGATATTTCCATGAGACCATCCCGAACCATAGGCTGATTTTCCTTCCTAGGGTTAAGGTTTGAGTTACCCCTAGGGTAAGGGTCTATTAACCAGAAAGCCCTGAGTTCCAAGAACACAGCAGCTGCGAAGGACTAGCCAAGAAGAGCGCAAAAGTACCACAACATGCCTGCCTCCACAGCTTTTTCCTTGGGGACATGCCTAATTCCTGGCTGATTTGCCTTTCTCGTCTTAGGGTTGGGGTTCGGCCTAGGGCTAGGATTTTTAAAATCAGGAAGCCCTGAGTTCCAGGCACACTGCAGCTGTGAAAGGCATCCAAAAGGGAGTGCAAAAGTGCCACAACATGGCTGCTTTCACGGCTTTTTCCTTGGCAAGAAGCCTAACACCAGGCTGATTTACCTTCCCAGGGTTACTGTTAGGCTTAGGCCTAGGGCTAGGATTTTTAAAACTAGGAAGCCCTGGGCTCCAGACACACTGCAGCTGTTCAAGGCATCCCAAGGGGAGTACAAAAGTGCTACAACATGGCAGCTTTCACAGCTTTTTCCTTGGCACCATCCCTATACCTAGGCTGATTTATCTGCCTAGGGTTAGGGTTAGGCTTCAGCCTAGGGCTTGGATTTCTTTAACCAGGAAGCCCTGAGTTCCAGGCTTACTTCATCTGCCAAAGGCATCCCAAAGCGAGTGCAGAAGTGCCACAACATGGCTGCTTTCACGGCTTTTCCCTTAGGAAGAACCCTAATACCCGGCTGATTTACCTTCCTAGGGTTACTGTTAGGCTTAGGCCTAGGACTTTTAAAACCAGGAAGCCCTGGGCTCCAGGCACACTGCAGCTGCGAAAGGCATCCCAAGGGGAGCGCAAAAGTGACGCAACTTGGCTGCCACCACTGATATTTCCATGAGACCATCCCGAACCATAGGCTGATTTTCCTTCCTAGGGTTAAGGTTTGAGTTACGCCTAGGGTAAGGGTCTATTAACCAGAAAGCCCTGAGTTCCAAGAACACAGCAGCTGCGAAGGACTAGCCAAGAAGAGCGCAAAAGTACCACAACATGCCTGCCTCCACAGCTTTTTCCTTGGGGACATGCCTAATTCCTGGCTGATTTGCCTTTCTCGTCTTAGGGTTGGGGTTCGGCCTAGGGCTAGGATTTTTAAAATCAGGAAGCCCTGAGTTCCAGGCACACTGCAGCTGTGAAAGGCATCCAAAAGGGAGTGCAAAAGTGCCACAACATGGCTGCTTTCACGGCTTTTTCCTTGGCAAGAAGCCTAACACCAGGCTGATTTACCTTCCCAGGGTTACTGTTAGGCTTAGGCCTAGGGCTAGGATTTTTAAAACTAGGAAGCCCTTAGCTCCAGGCACACTGCAGCTGTTCAAGGCATCCCAAGGGGAGTACAAAAGTGCTACAACATGGCAGCTTTCACAGCTTTTTCCTTGGCACCATCCCTATACCTAGGCTGATTTATCTGCCTAGGGTTAGGGTTAGGCTTCAGCCTAGGGCTTGGAGTTTTTTAACCAGGAAGCCCTGAGTTCCAGGCTTACTTCATCTGCCAAAGGCATCCCAAAGGGAGTGCAGAAGTGCCACAACATGGCTGCTTTCACGGCTTTTCCCTTAGGAAGAACCCTAATACCCGGCTGATTTACCTTCCTAGGGTTACTGTTAGGCTTAGGCCTAGGACTTTTAAAACCAGGAAGCCCTGGGCTCCAGGCACACTGCAGCTGCGAAAGGCATCCCAAGGGGAGCGCAAAAGTGACGCAACTTGGCTGCCACCACTGATATTTCCATGAGACCATCCCGAACCATAGGCTGATTTTCCTTCCTAGGGTTAAGGTTTGAGTTACGCCTAGGGTAAGGGCTCTATTAACCAGAAAGCCCTGAGTTCCAAGAACACAGCAGCTGCGAAGGACTAGCCAAGAAGAGCGCAAAAGTACCACAACATGCCTGCCTCCACAGCTTTTTCCTTGGGGACATGCCTAATTCCTGGCTGATTTGCCTTTCTCGTCTTAGGGTTGGGGTTCGGCCTAGGGCTAGGATTTTTAAAATCAGGAAGCCCTGAGTTCCAGGCACACTGCAGCTGTGAAAGGCATCCAAAAGGGAGTGCAAAAGTGCCACAACATGGCTGCTTTCACGGCTTTTTCCTTGGCAAGAAGCCTAACACCAGGCTGATTTACCTTCCCAGGGTTACTGTTAGGCTTAGGCCTAGGGCTAGGATTTTTAAAACTAGGAAGCCCTTAGCTCCAGGCACACTGCAGCTGTTCAAGGCATCCCAAGGGGAGTACAAAAGTGCAACAACATGGCAGCTTTCACAGCTTTTTCCTTGGCACCATCCCTATACCTAGGCTGATTTATCTGCCTAGGGTTAGGGTTAGGGTTCAGCCTAGGGCTTGGATTTCTTTAACCAGGAAGCCCTGAGTTCCAGGCTTACTTCATCTGACAAAGGCATCCCAAAGGGAGTGCAGAAGTGCCACAACATGGCTGCTTTCACGGCTTTTCCCTTAGGAAGAACCCTAATACCCGGCTGATTTACCTTCCTAGGGTTACTGTTAGGCTTAGGCCTAGGACTTTTAAAACCAGGAAGCCCTGGGCTCCAGGCACACTGCAGCTGCGAAAGGCATCCCAAGGGGAGCGCAAAAGTGACGCAACTTGGCTGCCACCACTGATATTTCCATGAGACCATCCCGAACCATAGGCTGATTTTCCTTCCTAGGGTTAAGGTTTGAGTTACGCCTAGGGTAAGGGTCTATTAACCAGAAAGTCCTGAGTTCCAAGAACACAGCAGCTGCGAAGGACTAGCCAAGAAGAGCGCAAAAGTACCACAACATGCCTGCCTCCACAGCTTTTTCCTTGGGGACATGCCTAATTCCTGGCTGATTTGCCTTTCTCGTCTTAGGGTTGGGGTTCGGCCTAGGGCTAGGATTTTTAAAATCAGGAAGCCCTGAGTTCCAGGCACACTGCAGCTGTGAAAGGCATCCAAAAGGGAGTGCAAAAGTGCCACAACATGGCTGCTTTCACGGCTTTTTCCTTGGCAAGAAGCCTAACACCAGGCTGATTTACCTTCCCAGGGTTACTGTTAGGCTTAGGCCTAGGGCTAGGATTTTTAAAACTAGGAAGCCCTTAGCTCCAGGCACACTGCAGCTGTTCAAGGCATCCCATGGGGAGTACAAAAGTGCTACAACATGGCAGCTTTCACAGCTTTTTCCTTGGCACCATCCCTATACCTAGGCTGATTTATCTGCCTAGGGTTAGGGTTAGGGTTCAGCCTAGGGCTTGGAGTTTTTTAACCAGGAAGCCCTGAGTTCCAGGCTTACTTCATCTGCCAAAGGCATCCCAAAGGGAGTGCAGAAGTGCCACAACATGGCTGCTTTCACGGCTTTTCCCTTAGGAAGAACCCTAATACCCGGCTGATTTACCTTCCTAGGGTTACTGTTAGGCTTAGGCCTAGGACTTTTAAAACCAGGAAGCCCTGGGCTCCAGGCACACTGCAGCTGCGAAAGGCATCCCAAGGGGAGCGCAAAAGTGACGCAACTTGGCTGCCACCACTGATATTTCCATGAGACCATCCCGAACCATAGGCTGATTTTCCTTCCTAGGCTTAAGGTTTGAGTTACGCCTAGGGTAAGGGTCTATTAACCAGAAAGCCCTGAGTTCCAAGAACACAGCAGCTGCGAAGGACTAGTCAAGAAGAGCGCAAAAGTACCACAACATGCCTGCCTCCACAGCTTTTTCCTTGGGGACATGCCTAATTCCTGGCTGATTTGCCTTTCTCGTCTTAGGGTTGGGGTTCGGCCTAGGGCTAGGATTTTTAAAATCAGGAAGCCCTGAGTTCCAGGCACACTGCAGCTGTGAAAGGAATCCAAAAGGGAGTGCAAAAGTGCCACAACATGGCTGCTTTCACGGCTTTTTCCTTGGCAAGAAGCCTAACACCAGGCTGATTTACCTTCCCAGGGTTACTGTTAGGCTTAGGCCTAGGGCTAGGATTTTTAAAACTAGGAAGC
Source organism: Ammospiza caudacuta (assembly GCF_027887145.1). Classification (NCBI taxonomy): domain Eukaryota; kingdom Metazoa; phylum Chordata; class Aves; order Passeriformes; family Passerellidae; genus Ammospiza; species Ammospiza caudacuta. Next base: position 98,457 of record NW_026682969.1, read on the forward strand.
CCTTAGCTCCAGGCACACTGCAGCTGTTCAAGGCATCCCAAGGGGAGTACAAAAGTGCTACAACATGGCAGCTTTCACAGCTTTTTCCTTGGCACCATCCCTATACCTAGGCTGATTTATCTGCCTAGGGTTAGGGTTAGGCTTCAGCCTAGGGCTTGGATTTCTTTAACCAGGAAGCCCTGAGTTCCAGGCTTACTTCATCTGCCAAAGGCATCCCAAAGGGAGTGCAGAAGTGCCACAACATGGCTGCTTTCACGGCTTTTCCCTTAGGAAGAACCCTAATACCCGGCTGATTTACCTTCCTAGGGTTACTGTTAGGCTTAGGCCTAGGACTTTTAAAACCAGGAAGCCCTGGGCTCCAGGCACACTGCAGCTGCGAAAGGCATCCCAAGGGGAGCGCAAAAGTGACGCAACTTGGCTGCCACCACTGATATTTCCATGAGACCATCCCGAACCATAGGCTGATTTTCCTTCCTAGGGTTAAGGTTTGAGTTACGCCTAGGGTAAGGGCTCTATTAACCAGAAAGCCCTGAGTTCCAAGAACACAGCAGCTGCGAAGGACTAGCCAAGAAGAGCGCAAAAGTAGCACAACATGCCTGCCTCCACAGCTTTTTCCTTGGGGACATGCCTAATTCCTGGCTGATTTGCCTTTCTCGTCTTAGGGTTGGGGTTCGGCCTAGGGCTAGGATTTTTAAAATCAGGAAGCCCTGAGTTCCAGGCACACTGCAGCTGTGAAAGGCATCCAAAAGGGAGTGCAAAAGTGCCACAACATGGCTGCTTTCACGGCTTTTTCCTTGGCAAGAAGCCTAACATCAGGCTGATTTACCTTCCCAGGGTTACTGTTAGGCTTAGGCCTAGGGCTAGGATTTTTAAAACTAGGAAGCCCTTAGCTCCAGGCACACTGCAGCTGTTCAAGGCATCCCAAGGGGAGTACAAAAGTGCTACAACATGGCAGCTTTCACAGCTTTTTCCTTGGCACCATCCCTATACCTAGGCTGATTTATCTGCCTAGGGTTAGGGTTAGGCTTCAGCCTAGGGCTTGGATTTCTTTAACCAGGAAGCCCTGAGTTCCAGGCTTACTTCATCTGCCAAAGGCATCCCAAAGGGAGTGCAGAAGTGCCACAACATGGCTGCTTTCACGGCTTTTCCCTTAGGAAGAACCCTAATACCCGGCTGATTTACCTTCCTAGGGTTACTGTTAGGCTTAGGCCTAGGACTTTTAAAACCAGGAAGCCCTGGGCTCCAGGCACACTGCAGCTGCGAAAGGCATCCCAAGGGGAGCGCAAAAGTGACGCAACTTGGCTGCCACCACTGATATTTCCATGAGACCATCCCGAACCATAGGCTGATTTTCCTTCCTAGGGTTAAGGTTTGAGTTACGCCTAGGGTAAGGGTCTATTAACCAGAAAGTCCTGAGTTCCAAGAACACAGCAGCTGCGAAGGACTAGCCAAGAAGAGCGCAAAAGTACCACAACATGCCTGCCTCCACAGCTTTTTCCTTGGGGACATGCCTAATTCCTGGCTGATTTGCCTTTCTCGTCTTAGGGTTGGGGTTCGGCCTAGGGCGCGGATTTTTAAAATCAGGAAGCCCTGAGTTCCAGGCACACTGCAGCTGTGAAAGGCATCCAAAAGGGAGTGCAAAAGTGCCACAACATGGCTGCTTTCACGGCTTTTTCCTTGGCAAGAAGCCTAACACCAGGCTGATTTACCTTCCCAGGGTTACTGTTAGGCTTAGGCCTAGGGCTAGGATTTTTAAAACTAGGAAGCCCTTAGCTCCAGGCACACTGCAGCTGTTCAAGGCATCCCAAGGGGAGTACAAAAGTGCTACAACATGGCAGCTTTCACAGCTTTTTCCTTGGCACCATCCCTATACCTAGGCTGATTTATCTGCCTAGGGTTAGGGTTAGGCTTCAGCCTAGGGCTTGGATTTCTTTAACCAGGAAGCCCTGAGTTCCAGGCTTACTTCATCTGCCAAAGGCATCCCAAAGGGAGTGCAGAAGTGCCACAACATGGCTGCTTTCACGGCTTTTCCCTTAGGAAGAACCCTAATACCCGGCTGATTTACCTTCCTAGGGTTACTGTTAGGCTTAGGCCTAGGACTTTTAAAACCAGGAAGCCCTGGGCTCCAGGCACACTGCAGCTGCGAAAGGCATCCCAAGGGGAGCGCAAAAGTGACGCAACTTGGCTGCCACCACTGATATTTCCATGAGACCATCCCGAACCATAGGCTGATTTTCCTTCCTAGGGTTAAGGTTTGAGTTACGCCTAGGGTAAGGGCTCTATTAACCAGAAAGCCCCGAGTTCCAAGAACACAGCAGCTGCGAAGGACTAGCCAAGAAGAGCGCAAAAGTACCACAACATGCCTGCCTCCACAGCTTTTTCCTTGGGGACATGCCTAATTCCTGGCTGATTTGCCTTTCTCGTCTTAGGGTTGGGGTTCGGCCTAGGGCTAGGATTTTTAAAATCAGGAAGCCCTGAGTTCCAGGCACACTGCAGCTGTGAAAGGCATCCAAAAGGGAGTGCAAAAGTGCCACAACATGGCTGCTTTCACGGCTTTTTCCTTGGCAAGAAGCCTAACATCAGGCTGATTTACCTTCCCAGGGTTACTGTTAGGCTTAGGCCTAGGGCTAGGATTTTTAAAACTAGGAAGCCCTTAGCTCCAGGCACACTGCAGCTGTTCAAGGCATCCCAAGGGGAGTACAAAAGTGCTACAACATGGCAGCTTTCACAGCTTTTTCCTTGGCACCATCCCTATACCTAGGCTGATTTATCTGCCTAGGGTTAGGGTTAGGGTTCAGCCTAGGGCTTGGATTTCTTTAACCAGGAAGCCCTGAGTTCCAGGCTTACTTCATCTGCCAAAGGCATCCCAAAGGGAGTGCAGAAGTGCCACAACATGGCTGCTTTCACGGCTTTTCCCTTAGGAAGAACCCTAATACCCGGCTGATTTACCTTCCTAGGGTTACTGTTAGGCTTAGGCCTAGGACTTTTAAAACCAGGAAGCCCTGGGCTCCAGGCACACTGCAGCTGCGAAAGGCATCCCAAGGGGAGCGCAAAAGTGACGCAACTTGGCTGCCACCACTGATATTTCCATGAGACCATCCCGAACCATAGGCTGATTTTCCTTCCTAGGGTTAAGGTTTGAGTTACGCCTAGGGTAAGGGTCTATTAACCAGAAAGCCCTGAGTTCCAAGAACACAGCAGTTGCGAAGGACTAGCCAAGAAGAGCGCAAAAGTACCACAACATGTCTGCCTCCACAGCTTTTTCCTTGGGGACATGCCTAATTCCTGGCTGATTTGCCTTTCTCGTCTTAGGGTTGGGGTTCGGCCTAGGGCTAGGATTTTTAAAATCAGGAAGCCCTGAGTTCCAGGCACACTGCAGCTGTGAAAGGCATCCAAAAGGGAGTGCAAAAGTGCCACAACATGGCTGCTTTCACGGCTTTTTCCTTGGCAAGAAGCCTAACACCAGGCTGATTTACCTTCCCAGGGTTACTGTTAGGCTTAGGCCTAGGGCTAGGATTTTTAAAACTAGAAAGCCCTTAGCTCCAGGCACACTGCAGCTGTTCAAGGCATCCCAAGGGGAGTACAAAAGTGCAACAACATGGCAGCTTTCACAGCTTTTTCCTTGGCACCATCCCTATACCTAGGCTGATTTATCTGCCTAGGGTTAGGGTTAGGCTTCAGCCTAGGGCTTGGAGTTTTTTAACCAGGAAGCCCTGAGTTCCAGGCTTACTTCATCTGACAAAGGCATCCCAAAGGGAGTGCAGAAGTGCCACAACATGGCTGCTTTCACGGCTTTTCCCTTAGGAAGAACCCTAATACCCGGCTGATTTACCTTCCTAGGGTTACTGTTAGGCTTAGGCCTAGGACTTTTAAAACCAGGAAGCCCTGGGCTCCAGGCACACTGCAGCTGCAAAAGGCATCCCAAGGGGAGCGCAAAAGTGACGCAACTTGGCTGCCACCACTGATATTTCCATGAGACCATCCCGAACCATAGGTTGATTTTCCTTCCTAGGGTTAAGGTTTGAGTTACGCCTAGGGTAAGGGCTCTATTAACCAGAAAGCCCTGAGTTCCAAGAACACAGCAGCTGCGAAGGACTAGCCAAGAAGAGCGCAAAAGTACCACAACATGCCTGCCTCCACAGCTTTTTCCTTGGGGACATGCCTAATTCCTGGCTGATTTGCCTTTCTCGTCTTAGGGTTGGGGTTCGGCCTAGGGCTAGGATTTTTAAAATCAGGAAGCCCTGAGTTCCAGGCACACTGCAGCTGTGAAAGGCATCCAAAAGGGAGTGCAAAAGTGCCACAACATGGCTGCTTTCACGGCTTTTTCCTTGGCAAGAAGCCTAACACCAGGCTGATTTACCTTCCCAGGGTTACTGTTAGGCTTAGGCCTAGGGCTAGGATTTTTAAAACTAGGAAGCCCTTAGCTCCAGGCACACTGCAGCTGTTCAAGGCATCCCAAGGGGAGTACAAAAGTGCTACAACATGGCAGCTTTCACAGCTTTTTCCTTGGCACCATCCCTATACCTAGGCTGATTTATCTGCCTAGGGTTAGGGTTAGGCTTCAGCCTAGGGCTTGGAGTTTTTTAACCAGGAAGCCCTGAGTTCCAGGCTTACTTCATCTGCCAAAGGCATCCCAAAGGGAGTGCAGAAGTGCCACAACATGGCTGCTTTCACGGCTTTTCCCTTAGGAAGAACCCTAATACCCGGCTGATTTACCTTCCTAGGGTTACTGTTAGGCTTAGGCCTAGGACTTTTAAAACCAGGAAGCCCTGGGCTCCAGGCACACTGCAGCTGCGAAAGGCATCCCAAGGGGAGCGCAAAAGTGACGCAACTTGGCTGCCACCACTGATATTTCCATGAGACCATCCCGAACCATAGGCTGATTTTCCTTCCTAGGGTTAAGGTTTGAGTTACGCCTAGGGTAAGGGCTCTATTAACCAGAAAGCCCTGAGTTCCAAGAACACAGCAGCTGCGAAGGACTAGCCAAGAAGAGCGCAAAAGTACCACAACATGCCTGCCTCCACAGCTTTTTCCTTGGGGACATGCCTAATTCCTGGCTGATTTGCCTTTCTCGTCTTAGGGTTGGGGTTCGGCCTAGGGCTAGGATTTTTAAAATCAGGAAGCCCTGAGTTCCAGGCACACTGCAGCTGTGAAAGGCATCCAAAAGGGAGTGCAAAAGTGCCACAACATGGCTGCTTTCACGGCTTTTTCCTTGGCAAGAAGCCTAACACCAGGCTGATTTACTTTCCCAGGGTTACTGTTAGGCTTAGGCCTAGGGCTAGGATTTTTAAAACTAGGAAGCCCTGGGCTCCAGGCACACTGCAGCTGTTCAAGGCATCCCAAGGGGAGTACAAAAGTGCTACAACATGGCAGCTTTCACAGCTTTTTCCTTGGCACCATCCCTATACCTAGGCTGATTTATCTGCCTAGGGTTAGTGTTAGGGTTCAGCCTAGGGCTTGGAGTTTTTTAACCAGGAAGCCCTGAGTTCCAGGCTTACTTCATCTGCCAAAGGCATCCCAAAGGGAGTGCAGAAGTGCCACAACATGGCTGCTTTCACGGCTTTTCCCTTAGGAAGAACCCTAATACCCGGCTGATTTACCTTCCTAGGGTTACTGTTAGGCTTAGGCCTAGGACTTTTAAAACCAGGAAGCCCTGGGCTCCAGGCACACTGCAGCTGCAAAAGGCATCCCAAGGGGAGCGCAAAAGTGACGCAACTTGGCTGCCACCACTGATATTTCCATGAGACCATCCCGAACCATAGGTTGATTTTCCTTCCTAGGCTTAAGGTTTGAGTTACGCCTAGGGTAAGGGCTCTATTAACCAGAAAGCCCTGAGTTCCAAGAACACAGCAGCTGCGAAGGACTAGCCAAGAAGAGCGCAAAAGTACCACAACATGCCTGCCTCCACAGCTTTTTCCTTGGGGACATGCCTAATTCCTGGCTGATTTGCCTTTCTCGTCTTAGGGTTGGGGTTCGGCCTAGGGCTAGGATTTTTAAAATCAGGAAGCCCTGAGTTCCAGGCACACTGCAGCTGTGAAAGGCATCCAAAAGGGAGTGCAAAAGTGCCACAACATGGCTGCTTTCACGGCTTTTTCCTTGGCAAGAAGCCTAACACCAGGCTGATTTACCTTCCCAGGGTTACTGTTAGGCTTAGGCCTAGGGCTAGGATTTTTAAAACTAGGAAGCCCTTAGCTCCAGGCACACTGCAGCTGTTCAAGGCATCCCAAGGGGAGTACAAAAGTGCAACAACATGGCAGCTTTCACAGCTTTTTCCTTGGCACCATCCCTATACCTAGGCTGATTTATCTGCCTAGGGTTAGGGTTAGGGTTCAGCCTAGGGCTTGGATTTCTTTAACCAGGAAGCCCTGAGTTCCAGGCTTACTTCATCTGCCAAAGGCATCCCAAAGGGAGTGCAGAAGTGCCACAACATGGCTGCTTTCACAGCTTTTCCCTTAGGAAGAACCCTAATACCCGGCTGATTTACCTTCCTAGGGTTACTGTTAGGCTTAGGCCTAGGACTTTTAAAACCAGGAAGCCCTGGGCTCCAGGCACACTGCAGCTGCGAAAGGCCTCCCAAGGGGAGCGCAAAAGTGACGCAACTTGGCTGCCACCACTGATATTTCCATGAGAGCATCCCGAACCATAGGCTGATTTTCCTTCCTAGGGTTAAGGTTTGAGTTACGCCTAGGGTAAGGGCTCTATTAACCAGAAAGCCCTGAGTTCCAAGAACACAGCAGCTGCGAAGGACTAGCCAAGAAGAGCGCAAAAGTACCACAACATGCCTGCCTCCACAGCTTTTTCCTTGGGGACATGCCTAATTCCTGGCTGATTTGCCTTTCTCGTCTTAGGGTTGGGGTTCGGCCTAGGGCTAGGATTTTTAAAATCAGGAAGCCCTGAGTTCCAGGCACACTGCAGCTGTGAAAGGCATCCAAAAGGGAGTGCAAAAGTGCCACAACATGGCTGCTTTCACGGCTTTTTCCTTGGCAAGAAGCCTAACACCAGGCTGATTTACCTTCCCAGGGTTACTGTTAGGCTTAGGCCTAGGGCTAGGATTTTTAAAACTAGGAAGCCCTTAGCTCCAGGCACACTGCAGCTGTTCAAGGCATCCCAAGGGGAGTACAAAAGTGCTACAACATGGCAGCTTTCACAGCTTTTTCTGTGGCACCATCCCTATACCTAGGCTGATTTATCTGCCTAGGGTTAGGGTTAGGCTTCAGCCTAGGGCTTGGATTTCTTTAACCAGGAAGCCCTGAGTTCCAGGCTTACTTCATCTGCCAAAGGCATCCCAAAGGGAGTGCAGAAGTGCCACAACATGGCTGCTTTCACGGCTTTTCCCTTAGGAAGAACCCTAATACCCGGCTGATTTACCTTCCTAGGGTTACTGTTAGGCTTAGGCCTAGGACTTTTAAAACCAGGAAGCCCTGGGCTCCAGGCACACTGCAGCTGCGAAAGGCATCCCAAGGGGAGCGCAAAAGTGACGCAACTTGGCTGCCACCACTGATATTTCCATGAGACCATCCCGAACCATAGGCTGATTTTCCTTCCTAGGGTTAAGGTTTGAGTTACGCCTAGGGTAAGGGTCTATTAACCAGAAAGCCCTGAGTTCCAAGAACACAGCAGTTGCGAAGGACTAGCCAAGAAGAGCGCAAAAGTACCACAACATGTCTGCCTCCACAGCTTTTTCCTTGGGGACATGCCTAATTCCTGGCTGATTTGCCTTTCTCGTCTTAGGGTTGGGGTTCGGCCTAGGGCTAGGATTTTTAAAATCAGGAAGCCCTGAGTTCCAGGCACACTGCAGCTGTGAAAGGCATCCAAAAGGGAGTGCAAAAGTGCCACAACATGGCTGCTTTCACGGCTTTTTCCTTGGCAAGAAGCCTAACACCAGGCTGATTTACCTTCCCAGGGTTACTGTTAGGCTTAGGCCTAGGGCTAGGATTTTTAAAACTAGGAAGCCCTTAGCTCCAGGCACACTGCAGCTGTTCAAGGCATCCCAAGGGGAGTACAAAAGTGCAACAACATGGCAGCTTTCACAGCTTTTTCCTTGGCACCATCCCTATACCTAGGCTGATTTATCTGCCTAGGGTTAGGGTTAGGCTTCAGCCTAGGGCTTGGAGTTTTTTAACCAGGAAGCCCTGAGTTCCAGGCTTACTTCATCTGCCAAAGGCATCCCAAAGGGAGTGCAGAAGTGCCACAACATGGCTGCTTTCACGGCTTTTCCCTTAGGAAGAACCCTAATACCCGGCTGATTTACCTTCCTAGGGTTACTGTTAGGCTTAGGTCTAGGACTTTTAAAACCAGGAAGCCCTGGGCTCCAGGCACACTGCAGCTGCAAAAGGCATCCCAAGGGGAGCGCAAAAGTGACGCAACTTGGCTGCCACCACTGATATTTCCATGAGACCATCCCGAACCATAGGCTGATTTTCCTTCCTAGGCTTAAGGTTTGAGTTACGCCTAGGGTAAGGGCTCTATTAACCAGAAAGCCCTGAGTTCCAAGAACACAGCAGCTGCGAAGGACTAGCCAAGAAGAGCGCAAAAGTACCACAACATGCCTGCCTCCACAGCTTTTTCCTTGGGGACATGCCTAATTCCTGGCTGATTTGCCTTTCTCGTCTTAGGGTTGGGGTTCGGCCTAGGGCTAGGATTTTTAAAATCAGGAAGCCCTGAGTTCCAGGCACACTGCAGCTGTGAAAGGCATCCAAAAGGGAGTGCAAAAGTGCCACAACATGGCTGCTTTCACGGCTTTTTCCTTGGCAAGAAGCCTAACACCAGGCTGATTTACCTTCCCAGGGTTACTGTTAGGCTTAGGCCTAGGGCTAGGATTTTTAAAACTAGGAAGCCCTTAGCTCCAGGCACACTGCAGCTGTTCAAGGCATCCCAAGGGGAGTACAAAAGTGCAACAACATGGCAGCTTTCACAGCTTTTTCCTTGGCACCATCCCTATACCTAGGCTGATTCATCTGCCTAGGGTTAGGGTTAGGGTTCAGCCTAGGGCTTGGAGTTTTTTAACCAGGAAGCCCTGAGTTCCAGGCTTACTTCATCTGCCAAAGGCATCCCAAAGGGAGTGCAGAAGTGCCACAAAATGGCTGCTTTCACAGCTTTTCCCTTAGGAAGAACCCTAATACCCGGCTGATTTACCTTCCTAGGGTTACTGTTAGGCTTAGGCCTAGGACTTTTAAAACCAGGAAGCCCTGGGCTCCAGGCACACTGCAGCTGCGAAAGGCCTCCCAAGGGGAGCGCAAAAGTGACGCAACTTGGCTGCCACCACTGATATTTCCATGAGAGCATCCCGAACCATAGGCTGATTTTCCTTCCTAGGGTTAAGGTTTGAGTTACGCCTAGGGTAAGGGCTCTATTAACCAGAAAGCCCTGAGTTCCAAGAACACAGCAGCTGCGAAGGACTAGCCAAGAAGAGCGCAAAAGTACCACAACATGCCTGCCTCCACAGCTTTTTCCTTGGGGACATGCCTAATTCCTGGCTGATTTGCCTTTCTCGTCTTAGGGTTGGGGTTCGGCCTAGGGCTAGGATTTTTAAAATCAGGAAGCCCTGAGTTCCAGGCACACTGCAGCTGTGAAAGGCATCCAAAAGGGAGTGCAAAAGTGCCACAACATGGCTGCTTTCACGGCTTTTTCCTTGGCAAGAAGCCTAACACCAGGCTGATTTACCTTCCCAGGGTTACTGTTAGGCTTAGGCCTAGGGCTAGGATTTTTAAAACTAGGAAGCCCTGGGCTCCAGACACACTGCAGCTGTTCAAGGCATCCCAAGGGGAGTACAAAAGTGCTACAACATGGCAGCTTTCACAGCTTTTTCCTTGGCACCATCCCTATACCTAGGCTGATTTATCTGCCTAGGGTTAGGGTTAGGCTTCAGCCTAGGGCTTGGATTTCTTTAACCAGGAAGCCCTGAGTTCCAGGCTTACTTCATCTGCCAAAGGCATCCCAAAGGGAGTGCAGAAGTGCCACAACATGGCTGCTTTCACGGCTTTTCCCTTAGGAAGAACCCTAATACCCGGCTGATTTATCTTCCTAGGGTTACTGTTAGGCTTAGGCCTAGGACTTTTAAAACCAGGAAGCCCTGGGCTCCAGGCACACTGCAGCTGCGAAAGGCATCCCAAGGGGAGCGCAAAAGTGACGCAACTTGGCTGCCACCACTGATATTTCCATGAGACCATCCCGAACCATAGGCTGATTTTCCTTCCTAGGGTTAAGGTTTGAGTTACGCCTAGGGTAAGGGTCTATTAACCAGAAAGCCCTGAGTTCCAAGAACACAGCAGCTGCGAAGGACTAGCCAAGAAGAGCGCAAAAGTACCACAACATGCCTGCCTCCACAGCTTTTTCCTTGGGGACATGCCTAATTCCTGGCTGATTTGCCTTTCTCGTCTTAGGGTTGGGGTTCGGCCTAGGGCTAGGATTTTTAAAATCAGGAAGCCCTGAGTTCCAGGCACACTGCAGCTGTGAAAGGCATCCAAAAGGGAGTGCAAAAGTGCCACAACATGGCTGCTTTCACGGCTTTTTCCTTGGCAAGAAGCCTAACACCAGGCTGATTTACCTTCCCAGGGTTACTGTTAGGCTTAGGCCTAGGGCTAGGATTTTTAAAACTAGGAAGCCCTTAGCTCCAGGCACACTGCAGCTGTTCAAGGCATCCCATGGGGAGTACAAAAGTGCTACAACATGGCAGCTTTCACAGCTTTTTCCTTGGCACCATCCCTATACCTAGGCTGATTTATCTGCCTAGGGTTAGGGTTAGGCTTCAGCCTAGGGCTTGGAGTTTTTTAACCAGGAAGCCCTGAGTTCCAGGCTTACTTCATCTGCCAAAGGCATCCCAAAGGGAGTGCAGAAGTGCCACAACATGGCTGCTTTCACGGCTTTTCCCTTAGGAAGAACCCTAATACCCGGCTGATTTACCTTCCTAGGGTTACTGTTAGGCTTAGGCCTAGGACTTTTAAAACCAGGAAGCCCTGGGCTCCAGGCACACTGCAGCTGCGAAAGGCATCCCAAGGGGAGCGCAAAAGTGACGCAACTTGGCTGCCACCACTGATATTTCCATGAGACCATCCCGAACCATAGGCTGATTTTCCTTCCTAGGGTTAAGGTTTGAGTTACGCCTAGGGTAAGGGTCTATTAACCAGAAAGCCCTGAGTTCCAAGAACACAGCAGCTGCGAAGGACTAGCCAAGAAGAGCGCAAAAGTACCACAACATGCCTGCCTCCACAGCTTTTTCCTTGGGGACATGCCTAATTCCTGGCTGATTTGCCTTTCTCGTCTTAGGGTTGGGGTTCGGCCTAGGGCTAGGATTTTTAAAATCAGGAAGCCCTGAGTTCCAGGCACACTGCAGCTGTGAAAGGCATCCAAAAGGGAGTGCAAAAGTGCCACAACATGGCTGCTTTCACGGCTTTTTCCTTGGCAAGAAGCCTAACACCAGGCTGATTTACCTTCCCAGGGTTACTGTTAGGCTTAGGCCTAGGGCTAGGATTTTTAAAACTAGGAAGCCCTTAGCTCCAGGCACACTGCAGCTGTTCAAGGCATCCCAAGGGGAGTACAAAAGTGCAACAACATGGCAGCTTTCACAGCTTTTTCCTTGGCACCATCCCTATACCTAGGCTGATTTATCTGCCTAGGGTTAGGGTTAGGGTTCAGCCTAGGGCTTGGAGTTTTTTAACCAGGAAGCCCTGAGTTCCAGGCTTACTTCATCTGCCAAAGGCATCCCAAAGGGAGTGCAGAAGTGCCACAACATGGCTGCTTTCACGGCTTTTCCCTTAGGAAGAACCCTAATACCCGGCTGATTTACCTTCCTAGGGTTACTGTTAGGCTTAGGTCTAGGACTTTTAAAACCAGGAAGCCCTGGGCTCCAGGCACACTGCAGCTGCAAAAGGCATCCCAAGGGGAGCGCAAAAGTGACGCAACTTGGCTGCCACCACTGATATTTCCATGAGACCATCCCGAACCATAGGTTGATTTTCCTTCCTAGGGTTAAGGTTTGAGTTACGCCTAGGGTAAGGGCTCTATTAACCAGAAAGCCCTGAGTTCCAAGAACACAGCAGCTGCGAAGGACTAGCCAAGAAGAGCGCAAAAGTACCACAACATGCCTGCCTCCACAGCTTTTTCCTTGGGGACATGCCTAATTCCTGGCTGATTTGCCTTTCTCGTCTTAGGGTTGGGGTTCGGCCTAGGGCTAGGATTTTTAAAATCAGGAAGCCCTGAGTTCCAGGCACACTGCAGCTGTGAAAGGCATCCAAAAGGGAGTGCAAAAGTGCCACAACATGGCTGCTTTCACGGCTTTTTCCTTGGCAAGAAGCCTAACACCAGGCTGATTTACCTTCCCAGGGTTACTGTTAGGCTTAGGCCTAGGGCTAGGATTTTTAAAACTAGGAAGCCCTGGGCTCCAGGAACACTGCAGCTGTTCAAGGCATCCCAAGGGGAGTACAAAAGTGCAACAACATGGCAGCTTTCACAGCTTTTTCCTTGGCACCATCCCTATACCTAGGCTGATTTATCTGCCTAGGGTTAGGGTTAGGGTTCAGCCTAGGGCTTGGAGTTTTTTAACCAGGAAGCCCTGAGTTCCAGGCTTACTTCATCTGCCAAAGGCATCCCAAAGGGAGTGCAGAAGTGCCACAACATGGCTGCTTTCACAGCTTTTCCCTTAGGAAGAACCCTAATACCCGGCTGATTTACCTTCCTAGGGTTACTGTTAGGCTTAGGCCTAGGACTTTTAAAACCAGGAAGCCCTGGGCTCCAGGCACACTGCAGCTGCGAAAGGCCTCCCAAGGGGAGCGCAAAAGTGACGCAACTTGGCTGCCACCACTGATATTTCCATGAGAGCATCCCGAACCATAGGCTGATTTTCCTTCCTAGGGTTAAGGTTTGAGTTACGCCTAGGGTAAGGGCTCTATTAACCAGAAAGCCCTGAGTTCCAAGAACACAGCAGCTGCGAAGGACTAGCCAAGAAGAGCGCAAAAGTACCACAACATGCCTGCCTCCACAGCTTTTTCCTTGGGGACATGCCTAATTCCTGGCTGATTTGCCTTTCTCGTCTTAGGGTTGGGGTTCGGCCTAGGGCTAGGATTTTTAAAATCAGGAAGCCCTGAGTTCCAGGCACACTGCAGCTGTGAAAGGCATCCAAAAGGGAGTGCAAAAGTGCCACAACATGGCTGCTTTCACGGCTTTTTCCTTGGCAAGAAGCCTAACACCAGGCTGATTTACCTTCCCAGGGTTACTGTTAGGCTTAGGCCTAGGGCTAGGATTTTTAAAACTAGGAAGCCCTGGGCTCCAGGCACACTGCAGCTGTTCAAGGCATCCCAAGGGGAGTACAAAAGTGCAACAACATGGCAGCTTTCACAGCTTTTTCCTTGGCACCATCCCTATACCTAGGCTGATTTATCTGCCTAGGGTTAGGGTTAGGGTTCAGCCTAGGGCTTGGATTTCTTTAACCAGGAAGCCCTGAGTTCCAGGCTTACTTCATCTGCCAAAGGCATCCCAAAGGGAGTGCAGAAGTGCCACAACATGGCTGCTTTCACGGCTTTTCCCTTAGGAAGAACCCTAATACCCGGCTGATTTACCTTCCTAGGGTTACTGTTAGGCTTAGGCCTAGGACTTTTAAAACCAGGAAGCCCTGGGCTCCAGGCACACTGCAGCTGCGAAAGGCATCCCAAGGGGAGCGCAAAAGTGACGCAACTTGGCTGCCACCACTGATATTTCCATGAGACCATCCCGAACCATAGGCTGATTTTCCTTCCTAGGGTTAAGGTTTGAGTTACGCCTAGGGTAAGGGTCTATTAACCAGAAAGCCCTGAGTTCCAAGAACACAGCAGCTGCGAAGGACTAGCCAAGAAGAGCGCAAAAGTACCACAACATGCCTGCCTCCACAGCTTTTTCCTTGGGGACATGCCTAATTCCTGGCTGATTTGCCTTTCTCGTCTTAGGGTTGGGGTTCGGCCTAGGGCTAGGATTTTTAAAAGCAGGAAGCCCTGAGTTCCAGGCACACTGCAGCTGTGAAAGGCATCCAAAAGGGAGTGCAAAAGTGCCACAACATGGCTGCTTTCACGGCTTTTTCCTTGGCAAGAAGCCTAACACCAGGCTGATTTACCTTCCCAGGGTTACTGTTAGGCTTAGGCCTAGGGCTAGGATTTTTAAAACTAGGAAGCCCTTAGCTCCAGGCACACTGCAGCTGTTCAAGGCATCCCAAGGGGAGTACAAAAGTGCTACAACATGGCAGCTTTCACAGCTTTTTCTGTGGCACCATCCCTATACCTAGGCTGATTTATCTGCCTAGGGTTAGGGTTAGGCTTCAGCCTAGGGCTTGGATTTCTTTAACCAGGAAGCCCTGAGTTCCAGGCTTACTTCATCTGCCAAAGGCATCCCAAAGGGAGTGCAGAAGTGCCACAACATGGCTGCTTTCACGGCTTTTCCCTTAGGAAGAACCCTAATACCCGGCTGATTTACCTTCCTAGGGTTACTGTTAGGCTTAGGTCTAGGACTTTTAAAACCAGGAAGCCCTGGGCTCCAGGCACACTGCAGCTGCGAAAGGCATCCCAAGGGGAGCGCAAAAGTGACGCAACTTGGCTGCCACCACTGATATTTCCATGAGACCATCCCGAACCATAGGCTGATTTTCCTTCCTAGGGTTAAGGTTTGAGTTACGCCTAGGGTAAGGGTCTATTAACCAGAAAGCCCTGAGTTCCAAGAACACAGCAGTTGCGAAGGACTAGCCAAGAAGAGCGCAAAAGTACCACAACATGTCTGCCTCCACAGCTTTTTCCTTGGGGACATGCCTAATTCCTGGCTGATTTGCCTTTCTCGTCTTAGGGTTGGGGTTCGGCCTAGGGCTAGGATTTTTAAAATCAGGAAGCCCTGAGTTCCAGGCACACTGCAGCTGTGAAAGGCATCCAAAAGGGAGTGCAAAAGTGCCACAACATGGCTGCTTTCACGGCTTTTTCCTTGGCAAGAAGCCTAACACCAGGCTGATTTACCTTCCCAGGGTTACTGTTAGGCTTAGGCCTAGGGCTAGGATTTTTAAAACTAGGAAGCCCTTAGCTCCAGGCACACTGCAGCTGTTCAAGGCATCCCAAGGGGAGTACAAAAGTGCTACAACATGGCAGCTTTCACAGCTTTTTCCTTGGCACCATCCCTATACCTAGGCTGATTTATCTGCCTAGGGTTAGGGTTAGGGTTCAGCCTAGGGCTTGGAGTTTTTTAACCAGGAAGCCCTGAGTTCCAGGCTTACTTCATCTGCCAAAGGCATCCCAAAGGGAGTGCAGAAGTGCCACAACATGGCTGCTTTCACGGCTTTTCCCTTACGAAGAACCCTAATACCCGGCTGATTTACCTTCCTAGGGTTACTGTTAGGCTTAGGTCTAGGACTTTTAAAACCAGGAAGCCCTGGGCTCCAGGCACACTGCAGCTGCAAAAGGCATCCCAAGGGGAGCGCAAAAGTGACGCAACTTGGCTGCCACCACTGATATTTCCATGAGACCATCCCGAACCATAGGTTGATTTTCCTTCCTAGGGTTAAGGTTTGAGTTACGCCTAGGGTAAGGGCTCTATTAACCAGAAAGCCCTGAGTTCCAAGAACACAGCAGCTGCGAAGGACTAGCCAAGAAGAGCGCAAAAGTACCACAACATGCCTGCCTCCACAGCTTTTTCCTTGGGGACATGCCTAATTCCTGGCTGATTTGCCTTTCTCGTCTTAGGGTTGGGGTTCGGCCTAGGGCTAGGATTTTTAAAATCAGGAAGCCCTGAGTTCCAGGCACACTGCAGCTGTGAAAGGCATCCAAAAGGGAGTGCAAAAGTGCCACAACATGGCTGCTTTCACGGCTTTTTCCTTGGCAAGAAGCCTAACACCAGGCTGATTTACCTTCCCAGGGTTACTGTTAGGCTTAGGCCTAGGGCTAGGATTTTTAAAACTAGGAAGCCCTGGGCTCCAGGCACACTGCAGCTGTTCAAGGCATCCCAAGGGGAGTACAAAAGTGCTACAACATGGCAGCTTTCACAGCTTTTTCCTTGGCACCATCCCTATACCTAGGCTGATTTATCTGCCTAGGGTTAGGGTTAGGGTTCAGCCTAGGGCTTGGAGTTTTTTAACCAGGAAGCCCTGAGTTCCAGGCTTACTTCATCTGCCAAAGGCATCCCAAAGGGAGTGCAGAAGTGCCACAACATGGCTGCTTTCACGGCTTTTCCCTTAGGAAGAACCCTAATACCCGGCTGATTTACCTTCCTAGGGTTACTGTTAGGCTTAGGTCTAGGACTTTTAAAACCAGGAAGCCCTGGGCTCCAGGCACACTGCAGCTGCGAAAGGCATCCCAAGGGGAGCGCAAAAGTGACGCAACTTGGCTGCCACCACTGATATTTCCATGAGACCATCCCGAACCATAGGCTGATTTTCCTTCCTAGGGTTAAGGTTTGAGTTACGCCTAGGGTAAGGGTCTATTAACCAGAAAGCCCTGAGTTCCAAGAACACAGCAGCTGCGAAGGACTAGCCAAGAAGAGCGCAAAAGTACCACAACATGCCTGCCTCCACAGCTTTTTCCTTGGGGACATGCCTAATTCCTGGCTGATTTGCCTTTCTCGTCTTAGGGTTGGGGTTCGGCCTAGGGCTAGGATTTTTAAAATCAGGAAGCCCTGAGTTCCAGGCACACTGCAGCTGTGAAAGGCATCCAAAAGGGAGTGCAAAAGTGCCACAACATGGCTGCTTTCACGGCTTTTTCCTTGGCAAGAAGCCTAACACCAGGCTGATTTACCTTCCCAGGGTTACTGTTAGGCTTAGGCCTAGGGCTAGGATTTTTAAAACTAGGAAGCCCTTAGCTCCAGGCACACTGCAGCTGTTCAAGGCATCCCAAGGGGAGTACAAAAGTGCTACAACATGGCAGCTTTCACAGCTTTTTCCTTGGCACCATCCCTATACCTAGGCTGATTTATCTGCCTAGGGTTAGGGTTAGGCTTCAGCCTAGGGCTTGGAGTTTTTTAACCAGGAAGCCCTGAGTTCCAGGCTTACTTCATCTGCCAAAGGCATCCCAAAGGGAGTGCAGAAGTGCCACAACATGGCTGCTTTCACGGCTTTTCCCTTAGGAAGAACCCTAATACCCGGCTGATTTACCTTCCTAGGGTTACTGTTAGGCTTAGGCCTAGGACTTTTAAAACCAGGAAGCCCTGGGCTCCAGGCACACTGCAGCTGCGAAAGGCATCCCAAGGGGAGCGCAAAAGTGACGCAACTTGGCTGCCACCACTGATATTTCCATGAGACCATCCCGAACCATAGGCTGATTTTCCTTCCTAGGGTTAAGGTTTGAGTTACGCCTAGGGTAAGGGCTCTATTAACCAGAAAGCCCTGAGTTCCAAGAACACAGCAGCTGCGAAGGACTAGCCAAGAAGAGCGCAAAAGTACCACAACATGCCTGCCTCCACAGCTTTTTCCTTGGGGACATGCCTAATTCCTGGCTGATTTGCCTTTCTCGTCTTAGGGTTGGGGTTCGGCCTAGGGCTAGGATTTTTAAAATCAGGAAGCCCTGAGTTCCAGGCACACTGCAGCTGTGAAAGGCATCCAAAAGGGAGTGCAAAAGTGCCACAACATGGCTGCTTTCACGGCTTTTTCCTTGGCAAGAAGCCTAACACCAGGCTGATTTACCTTCCCAGGGTTACTGTTAGGCTTAGGCCTAGGGCTAGGATTTTTAAAACTAGGAAGCCCTTGGCTCCAGGCACACTGCAGCTGTTCAAGGCATCCCAAGGGGAGTACAAAAGTGCTACAACATGGCAGCTTTCACAGCTTTTTCCTTGGCACCATCCCTATACCTAGGCTGATTTATCTGCCTAGGGTTAGAGTTAGGGTTCAGCCTAGGGCTTGGAGTTTTTTAACCAGGAAGCCCTGAGTTCCAGGCTTACTTCATCTGCCAAAGGCATCCCAAAGGGAGTGCAGAAGTGCCACAACATGGCTGCTTTCACGGCTTTTCCCTTAGGAAGAACCCTAATACCCGGCTGATTTACCTTCCTAGGGTTACTGTTAGGCTTAGGCCTAGGACTTTTAAAACCAGGAAGCCCTGGGCTCCAGGCACACTGCAGCTGCGAAAGGCATCCCAAGGGGAGCGCAAAAGTGACGCAACTTGGCTGCCACCACTGATATTTCCATGAGACCATCCCGAACCATAGGCTGATTTTCCTTCCTAGGGTTAAGGTTTGAGTTACGCCTAGGGTAAGGGTCTATTAACCAGAAAGCCCTGAGTTCCAAGAACACAGCAGCTGCGAAGGACTAGCCAAGAAGAGCGCAAAAGTACCACAACATGCCTGCCTCCACAGCTTTTTCCTTGGGGACATGCCTAATTCCTGGCTGATTTGCCTTTCTCGTCTTAGGGTTGGGGTTCGGCCTAGGGCTAGGATTTTTAAAATCAGGAAGCCCTGAGTTCCAGGCACACTGCAGCTGTGTAAGGCATCCAAAAGGGAGTGCAAAAGTGCCACAACATGGCTGCTTTCACGGATTTTTCCTTGGCAAGAAGCCTAACACCAGGCTGATTTACCTTCCCAGGGTTACTGTTAGGCTTAGGCCTAGGGCTAGGATTTTTAAAACTAGGAAGCCCTTAGCTCCAGGCACACTGCAGCTGTTCAAGGCATCCCAAGGGGAGTACAAAAGTGCTACAACATGGCAGCTTTCACAGCTTTTTCCTTGGCACCATCCCTATACCTAGGCTGATTTATCTGCCTAGGGTTAGGGTTAGGCTTCAGCCTAGGGCTTGGAGTTTTTTAACCAGGAAGCCCTGAGTTCCAGGCTTACTTCATCTGCCAAAGGCATCCCAAAGGGAGTGCAGAAGTGCCACAACGTGGCTGCTTTCACGGCTTTTCCCTTAGGAAGAACCCTAATACCCGGCTGATTTACCTTCCTAGGGTTACTGTTAGGCTTAGGCCTAGGACTTTTAAAACCAGGAAGCCCTGGGCTCCAGGCACACTGCAGCTGCGAAAGGCATCCCAAGGGGAGCGCAAAAGTGACGCAACTTGGCTGCCACCACTGATATTTCCATGAGACCATCCCGAACCATAGGCTGATTTTCCTTCCTAGGGTTAAGGTTTGAGTTACGCCTAGGGTAAGGGCTCTATTAACCAGAAAGCCCTGAGTTCCAAGAACACAGCAGCTGCGAAGGACTAGCCAAGAAGAGCGCAAAAGTACCACAACATGCCTGCCTCCACAGCTTTTTCCTTGGGGACATGCCTAATTCCTGGCTGATTTGCCTTTCTCGTCTTAGGGTTGGGGTTCGGCCTAGGGCTAGGATTTTTAAAATCAGGAAGCCCTGAGTTCCAGGCACACTGCAGCTGTGAAAGGCATCCAAAAGGGAGTGCAAAAGTGCCACAACATGGCTGCTTTCATGGCTTTTTCCTTGGCAAGAAGCCTAACACCAGGCTGATTTACCTTCCCAGGGTTACTGTTAGGCTTAGGCCTAGGGCTAGGATTTTTAAAACTAGAAAGCCCTGGGCTCCAGACACACTGCAGCTGTTCAAGGCATCCCAAGGGGAGTACAAAAGTGCTACAACATGGCAGCTTTCACAGCTTTTTCCTTGGCACCATCCCTATACCTAGGCTGATTTATCTGCCTAGGGTTAGGGTTAGGCTTCAGCCTAGGGCTTGGAGTTTTTTAACCAGGAAGCCCTGAGTTCCAGGCTTACTTCATCTGCCAAAGGCATCCCAAAGGGAGTGCAGAAGTGCCACAACATGGCTGCTTTCACGGCTTTTCCCTTAGGAAGAACCCTAATACCCGGCTGATTTACCTTCCTAGGGTTACTGTTAGGCTTAGGCCTAGGACTTTTAAAACCAGGAAGCCCTGGGCTCCAGGCACACTGCAGCTGTTCAAGGCATCCCAAGGGGAGCGCAAAAGTGACGCAACTTGGCTGCCACCACTGATATTTCCATGAGACCATCCCGAACCATAGGCTGATTTTCCTTCCTAGGGTTAAGGTTTGAGTTACGCCTAGGGTAAGGGTCTATTAACCAGAAAGCCCTGAGTTCCAAGAACACAGCAGCTGCGAAGGACTAGCCAAGAAGAGCGCAAAAGTACCACAACATGCCTGCCTCCACAGCTTTTTCCTTGGGGACATGCCTAATTCCTGGCTGATTTGCCTTTCTCGTCTTAGGGTTGGGGTTCGGCCTAGGGCTAGGATTTTTAAAATCAGGAAGCCCTGAGTTCCAGGCACACTGCAGCTGTGAAAGGCATCCAAAAGGGAGTGCAAAAGTGCCACAACATGGCTGCTTTCACGGCTTTTTCCTTGGCAAGAAGCCTAACACCAGGCTGATTTACCTTCCCAGGGTTACTGTTAGGCTTAGGCCTAGGGCTAGGATTTTTAAAACTAGGAAGCCCTGGGCTCCAGGCACACTGCAGCTGTTCAAGGCATCCCAAGGGGAGTACAAAAGTGCAACAACATGGCAGCTTTCACAGCTTTTTCCTTGGCACCATCCCTATACCTAGGCTGATTTATCTGCCTAGGGTTAGGGTTAGGCTTCAGCCTAGGGCTTGGATTTCTTTAACCAGGAAGCCCTGAGTTCCAGGCTTACTTCATCTGCCAAAGGCATCCCAAAGGGAGTGCAGAAGTGCCACAACATGGCTGCTTTCACGGCTTTTCCCTTAGGAAGAACCCTAATACCCGGCTGATTTACCTTCCTAGGGTTACTGTTAGGCTTAGGCCTAGGACTTTTAAAACCAGGAAGCCCTGGGCTCCAGGCACACTGCAGCTGCGAAAGGCATCCCAAGGGGAGCGCAAAAGTGACGCAACTTGGCTGCCACCACTGATATTTCCATGAGACCATCCGGAACCATAGGTTGATTTTCCTTCCTAGGGTTAAGGTTTGAGTTACGCCTAGGGTAAGGGCTCTATTAACCAGAAAGCCCTGAGTTCCAAGAACACAGCAGCTGCGAAGGACTAGCCAAGAAGAGCGCAAAAGTACCACAACATGCCTGCCTCCACAGCTTTTTCCTTGGGGACATGCCTAATTCCTGGCTGATTTGCCTTTCTCGTCTTAGGGTTGGGGTTCGGCCTAGGGCTAGGATTTTTAAAATCAGGAAGCCCTGAGTTCCAGGCACACTGCAGCTGTGAAAGGCATCCAAAAGGGAGTGCAAAAGTGCCACAACATGGCTGCTTTCACGGCTTTTTCCTTGGCAAGAAGCCTAACACCAGGCTGATTTACCTTCCCAGGGTTACTGTTAGGCTTAGGCCTAGGGCTAGGATTTTTAAAACTAGGAAGCCCTGGGCTCCAGACACACTGCAGCTGTTCAAGGCATCCCAAGGGGAGTACAAAAGTGCTACAACATGGCAGCTTTCACAGCTTTTTCCTTGGCACCATCCCTATACCTAGGCTGATTTATCTGCCTAGGGTTAGGGTTAGGCTTCAGCCTAGGGCTTGGATTTCTTTAACCAGGAAGCCCTGAGTTCCAGGCTTACTTCATCTGCCAAAGGCATCCCAAAGCGAGTGCAGAAGTGCCACAACATGGCTGCTTTCACGGCTTTTCCCTTAGGAAGAACCCTAATACCCGGCTGATTTACCTTCCTAGGGTTACTGTTAGGCTTAGGTCTAGGACTTTTAAAACCAGGAAGCCCTGGGCTCCAGGCACACTGCAGCTGCGAAAGGCATCCCAAGGGGAGCGCAAAAGTGACGCAACTTGGCTGCCACCACTGATATTTCCATGAGACCATCCCGAACCATAGGCTGATTTTCCTTCCTAGGGTTAAGGTTTGAGTTACGCCTAGGGTAAGGGTCTATTAACCAGAAAGCCCTGAGTTCCAAGAACACAGCAGTTGCGAAGGACTAGCCAAGAAGAGCGCAAAAGTACCACAAAATGTCTGCCTCCACAGCTTTTTCCTTGGGGACATGCCTAATTCCTGGCTGATTTGCCTTTCTCGTCTTAGGGTTGGGGTTCGGCCTAGGGCGCGGATTTTTAAAATCAGGAAGCCCTGAGTTCCAGGCACACTGCAGCTGTGAAAGGCATCCAAAAGGGAGTGCAAAAGTGCCACAACATGGCTGCTTTCACGGATTTTTCCTTGGCAAGAAGCCTAACACCAGGCTGATTTACCTTCCCAGGGTTACTGTTAGGCTTAGGCCTAGGGCTAGGATTTTTAAAACTAGGAAGCCCTTGGCTCCAGGCACACTGCAGCTGTTCAAGGCATCCCAAGGGGAGTACAAAAGTGCTACAACATGGCAGCTTTCACAGCTTTTTCCTTGGCACCATCCCTATACCTAGGCTGATTTATCTGCCTAGGGTTAGGGTTAGGCTTCAGCCTAGGGCTTGGAGTTTTTTAACCAGGAAGCCCTGAGTTCCAGGCTTACTTCATCTGCCAAAGGCATCCCAAAGGGAGTGCAGAAGTGCCACAACATGGCTGCTTTCACGGCTTTTCCCTTAGGAAGAAGCCTAATACCCGGCTGATTTACCTTCCTAGGGTTACTGTTAGGCTTAGGCCTAGGACTTTTAAAACCAGGAAGCCCTGGGCTCCAGGCACACTGCAGCTGCGAAAGGCATCCCAAGGGGAGCGCAAAAGTGACGCAACTTGGCTGCCACC
Organism: Ammospiza caudacuta; assembly: GCF_027887145.1. Taxonomy (NCBI): domain Eukaryota; kingdom Metazoa; phylum Chordata; class Aves; order Passeriformes; family Passerellidae; genus Ammospiza; species Ammospiza caudacuta. The sequence continues at coordinate 120,972 of NW_026682969.1, forward strand.
ACTGATATTTCCATGAGACCATCCCGAACCATAGGTTGATTTTCCTTCCTAGGGTTAAGGTTTGAGTTACGCCTAGGGTAAGGGTCTATTAACCAGAAAGCCCTGAGTTCCAAGAACACAGCAGCTGCGAAGGACTAGCCAAGAAGAGCGCAAAAGTACCACAACATGCCTGCCTCCACAGCTTTTTCCTTGGGGACATGCCTAATTCCTGGCTGATTTGCCTTTCTCGTCTTAGGGTTGGGGTTCGGCCTAGGGCTAGGATTTTTAAAATCAGGAAGCCCTGAGTTCCAGGCACACTGCAGCTGTGAAAGGCATCCAAAAGGGAGTGCAAAAGTGCCACAACATGGCTGCTTTCACGGCTTTTTCCTTGGCAAGAAGCCTAACACCAGGCTGATTTACCTTCCCAGGGTTACTGTTAGGCTTAGGCCTAGGGCTAGGATTTTTAAAACTAGGAAGCCCTTAGCTCCAGGCACACTGCAGCTGTTCAAGGCATCCCAAGGGGAGTACAAAAGTGCTACAACATGGCAGCTTTCACAGCTTTTTCCTTGGCACCATCCCTATACCTAGGCTGATTTATCTGCCTAGGGTTAGGGTTAGGCTTCAGCCTAGGGCTTGGAGTTTTTTAACCAGGAAGCCCTGAGTTCCAGGCTTACTTCATCTGCCAAAGGCATCCCAAAGGGAGTGCAGAAGTGCCACAACATGGCTGCTTTCACGGCTTTTCCCTTAGGAAGAACCCTAATACCCGGATGATTTACCTTCCTAGGGTTACTGTTAGGCTTAGGCCTAGGACTTTTAAAACCAGGAAGCCCTGGGCTCCAGGCACACTGCAGCTGCGAAAGGCATCCCAAGGGGAGCGCAAAAGTGACGCAACTTGGCTGCCACCACTGATATTTCCATGAGACCATCCCGAACCATAGGCTGATTTTCCTTCCTAGGGTTAAGGTTTGAGTTACGCCTAGGGTAAGGGCTCTATTAACCAGAAAGCCCTGAGTTCCAAGAACACAGCAGCTGCGAAGGACTAGCCAAGAAGAGCGCAAAAGTACCACAACATGCCTGCCTCCACAGCTTTTTCCTTGGGGACATGCCTAATTCCTGGCTGATTTGCCTTTCTCGTCTTAGGGTTGCGGTTCGGCCTAGGGCTAGGATTTTTAAAATCAGGAAGCCCTGAGTTCCAGGCACACTGCAGCTGTGAAAGGCATCCAAAAGGGAGTGCAAAAGTGCCACAACATGGCTGCTTTCACGGCTTTTTCCTTGGCAAGAAGCCTAACACCAGGCTGATTTACCTTCCCAGGGTTACTGTTAGGCTTAGGCCTAGGGCTAGGATTTTTAAAACTAGGAAGCCCTTAGCTCCAGGCACACTGCAGCTGTTCAAGGCATCCCAAGGGGAGTACAAAAGTGCAACAACATGGCAGCTTTCACAGCTTTTTCCTTGGCACCATCCCTATACCTAGGCTGATTTATCTGCCTAGGGTTAGGGTTAGGGTTCAGCCTAGGGCTTGGATTTCTTTAACCAGGAAGCCCTGAGTTCCAGGCTTACTTCATCTGCCAAAGGCATCCCAAAGGGAGTGCAGAAGTGCCACAACATGGCTGCTTTCACGGCTTTTCCCTTAGGAAGAACCCTAATACCCGGCTGATTTACCTTCCTAGGGTTACTGTTAGGCTTAGGCCTAGGACTTTTAAAACCAGGAAGCCCTGGGCTCCAGGCACACTGCAGCTGCGAAAGGCATCCCAAGGGGAGCGCAAAAGTGACGCAACTTGGCTGCCACCACTGATATTTCCATGAGACCATCCCGAACCATAGGCTGATTTTCCTTCCTAGGGTTAAGGTTTGAGTTACGCCTAGGGGAAGGGTCTATTAACCAGAAAGCCCTGAGTTCCAAGAACACAGCAGCTGCGAAGGACTAGCCAAGAAGAGCGCAAAAGTACCACAACATGCCTGCCTCCACAGCTTTTTCCTTGGGGACATGCCTAATTCCTGGCTGATTTGCCTTTCTCGTCTTAGGGTTGGGGTTCGGCCTAGGGCTAGGATTTTTAAAATCAGGAAGCCCTGAGTTCCAGGCACACTGCAGCTGTGAAAGGCATCCAAAAGGGAGTGCAAAAGTGCCACAACATGGCTGCTTTCACGGCTTTTTCCTTGGCAAGAAGCCTAACACCAGGCTGATTTACCTTCCCAGGGTTACTGTTAGGCTTAGGCCTAGGGCTAGGATTTTTAAAACTAGGAAGCCCTTAGCTCCAGGCACACTGCAGCTGTTCAAGGCATCCCATGGGGAGTACAAAAGTGCTACAACATGGCAGCTTTCACAGCTTTTTCCTTGGCACCATCCCTATACCTAGGCTGATTTATCTGCCTAGGGTTAGGGTTAGGCTTCAGCCTAGGGCTTGGATTTCTTTAACCAGGAAGCCCTGAGTTCCAGGCTTACTTCATCTGCCAAAGGCATCCCAAAGGGAGTGCAGAAGTGCCACAACATGGCTGCTTTCACGGCTTTTCCCTTAGGAAGAACCCTAATACCCGGCTGATTTACCTTCCTAGGGTTACTGTTAGGCTTAGGCCTAGGACTTTTAAAACCAGGAAGCCCTGGGCTCCAGGCACACTGCAGCTGCAAAAGGCATCCCAAGGGGAGCGCAAAAGTGACGCAACTTGGCTGCCACCACTGATATTTCCATGAGACCATCCCGAACCATAGGCTGATTTTCCTTCCTAGGGTTAAGGTTTGAGTTACGCCTAGGGTAAGGGTCTATTAACCAGAAAGCCCTGAGTTCCAAGAACACAGCAGTTGCGAAGGACTAGCCAAGAAGAGCGCAAAAGTACCACAAAATGTCTGCCTCCACAGCTTTTTCCTTGGGGACATGCCTAATTCCTGGCTGATTTGCCTTTCTCGTCTTAGGGTTGGGGTTCGGCCTAGGGCGCGGATTTTTAAAATCAGGAAGCCCTGAGTTCCAGGCACACTGCAGCTGTGAAAGGCATCCAAAAGGGAGTGCAAAAGTGCCACAACATGGCTGCTTTCACGGATTTTTCCTTGGCAAGAAGCCTAACACCAGGCTGATTTACCTTCCCAGGGTTACTGTTAGGCTTAGGCCTAGGGCTAGGATTTTTAAAACTAGGAAGCCCTTAGCTCCAGGCACACTGCAGCTGTTCAAGGCATCCCAAGGGGAGTACAAAAGTGCAACAACATGGCAGCTTTCACAGCTTTTTCCTTGGCACCATCCCTATACCTAGGCTGATTTATCTGCCTAGGGTTAGGGTTAGGCTTCAGCCTAGGGCTTGGATTTCTTTAACCAGGAAGCCCTGAGTTCCAGGCTTACTTCATCTGCCAAAGGCATCCCAAAGGGAGTGCAGAAGTGCCACAACATGGCTGCTTTCACGGCTTTTCCCTTAAGAAGAACCCTAATACCCGGCTGATTTACCTTCCTAGGGTTACTGTTAGGCTTAGGCCTAGGACTTTTAAAACCAGGAAGCCCTGGGCTCCAGGCACACTGCAGCTGCGAAAGGCATCCCAAGGGGAGCGCAAAAGTGACGCAACTTGGCTGCCACCACTGATATTTCCATGAGACCATCCCGAACCATAGGCTGATTTTCCTTCCTAGGGTTAAGGTTTGAGTTACGCCTAGGGTAAGGGTCTATTAACCAGAAAGCCCTGAGTTCCAAGAACACAGCAGCTGCGAAGGACTAGCCAAGAAGAGCGCAAAAGTACCACAACATGCCTGCCTCCACAGCTTTTTCCTTGGGGACATGCCTAATTCCTGGCTGATTTGCCTTTCTCGTCTTAGGGTTGGGGTTCGGCCTAGGGCTAGGATTTTTAAAATCAGGAAGCCCTGAGTTCCAGGCACACTGCAGCTGTGAAAGGCATCCAAAAGGGAGTGCAAAAGTGCCACAACATGGCTGCTTTCACGGCTTTTTCCTTGGCAAGAAGCCTAACACCAGGCTGATTTACCTTCCCAGGGTTACTGTTAGGCTTAGGCCTAGGGCTAGGATTTTTAAAACTAGGAAGCCCTTAGCTCCAGGCACACTGCAGCTGTTCAAGGCATCCCATGGGGAGTACAAAAGTGCTACAACATGGCAGCTTTCACAGCTTTTTCCTTGGCACCATCCCTATACCTAGGCTGATTTATCTGCCTAGGGTTAGGGTTAGGCTTCAGCCTAGGGCTTGGATTTCTTTAACCAGGAAGCCCTGAGTTCCAGGCTTACTTCATCTGCCAAAGGCATCCCAAAGGGAGTGCAGAAGTGCCACAACATGGCTGCTTTCACGGCTTTTCCCTTAGGAAGAACCCTAATACCCGGCTGATTTACCTTCCTAGGGTTACTATTAGGCTTAGGCCTAGGACTTTTAAAACCAGGAAGCCCTGGGCTCCAGGCACACTGCAGCTGCGAAAGGCATCCCAAGGGGAGCGCAAAAGTGACGCAACTTGGCTGCCACCACTGATATTTCCATGAGACCATCCCGAACCATAGGCTGATTTTCCTTCCTAGGGTTAAGGTTTGAGTTACGCCTAGGGTAAGGGTCTATTAACCAGAAAGCCCTGAGTTCCAAGAACACAGCAGTTGCGAAGGACTAGCCAAGAAGAGCGCAAAAGTACCACAAAATGTCTGCCTCCACAGCTTTTTCCTTGGGGACATGCCTAATTCCTGGCTGATTTGCCTTTCTCGTCTTAGGGTTGGGGTTCGGCCTAGGGCGCGGATTTTTAAAATCAGGAAGCCCTGAGTTCCAGGCACACTGCAGCTGTGAAAGGCATCCAAAAGGGAGTGCAAAAGTGCCACAACATGGCTGCTTTCACGGATTTTTCCTTGGCAAGAAGCCTAACACCAGGCTGATTTACCTTCCCAGGGTTACTGTTAGGCTTAGGCCTAGGGCTAGGATTTTTAAAACTAGGAAGCCCTTAGCTCCAGGCACACTGCAGCTGTTCAAGGCATCCCAAGGGGAGTACAAAAGTGCAACAACATGGCAGCTTTCACAGCTTTTTCCTTGGCACCATCCCTATACCTAGGCTGATTTATCTGCCTAGGGTTAGGGTTAGGCTTCAGCCTAGGGCTTGGAGTTTTTTAACCAGGAAGCCCTGAGTTCCAGGCTTACTTCATCTGCCAAAGGCATCCCAAAGGGAGTGCAGAAGTGCCACAACATGGCTGCTTTCACGGCTTTTCCCTTAGGAAGAACCCTAATACCCGGCTGATTTACCTTCCTAGGGTTACTGTTAGGCTTAGGCCTAGGACTTTTAAAACCAGGAAGCCCTGGGCTCCAGGCACACTGCAGCTGCAAAAGGCATCCCAAGGGGAGCGCAAAAGTGACGCAACTTGGCTGCCACCACTGATATTTCCATGAGACCATCCCGAACCATAGGCTGATTTTCCTTCCTAGGGTTAAGGTTTGAGTTACGCCTAGGGTAAGGGCTCTATTAACCAGAAAGCCCTGAGTTCCAAGAACACAGCAGCTGCGAAGGACTAGCCAAGAAGAGCGCAAAAGTACCACAACATGCCTGCCTCCACAGCTTTTTCCTTGGGGACATGCCTAATTCCTGGCTGATTTGCCTTTCTCGTCTTAGGGTTGGGGTTCGGCCTAGGGCTAGGATTTTTAAAATCAGGAAGCCCTGAGTTCCAGGCACACTGCAGCTGTGAAAGGCATCCAAAAGGGAGTGCAAAAGTGCCACAACATGGCTGCTTTCACGGCTTTTTCCTTGGCAAGAAGCCTAACACCAGGCTGATTTACCTTCCCAGGGTTACTGTTAGGCTTAGGCCTAGGGCTAGGATTTTTAAAACTAGGAAGCCCTTGGCTCCAGGCACACTGCAGCTGTTCAAGGCATCCCAAGGGGAGTACAAAAGTGCAACAACATGGCAGCTTTCACAGCTTTTTCCTTGGCACCATCCCTATACCTAGGCTGATTTATCTGCCTAGGGTTAGGGTTAGGGTTCAGCCTAGGGCTTGGAGTTTTTTAACCAGGAAGCCCTGAGTTCCAGGCTTACTTCATCTGCCAAAGGCATCCCAAAGGGAGTGCAGAAGTGCCACAACATGGCTGCTTTCACGGCTTTTCCCTTAGGAAGAACCCTAATACCCGGCTGATTTACCTTCCTAGGGTTACTGTTAGGCTTAGGCCTAGGACTTTTAAAACCAGGAAGCCCTGGGCTCCAGGCACACTGCAGCTGCGAAAGGCATCCCAAGGGGAGCGCAAAAGTGACGCAACTTGGCTGCCACCACTGATATTTCCATGAGACCATCCCGAACCATAGGCTGATTTTCCTTCCTAGGGTTAAGGTTTGAGTTACGCCTAGGGTAAGGGCTCTATTAACCAGAAAGCCCTGAGTTCCAAGAACACAGCAGCTGCGAAGGACTAGCCAAGAAGAGCGCAAAAGTACCACAACATGCCTGCCTCCACAGCTTTTTCCTTGGGGACATGCCTAATTCCTGGCTGATTTGCCTTTCTCGTCTTAGGGTTGGGGTTCGGCCTAGGGCTAGGATTTTTAAAATCAGGAAGCCCTGAGTTCCAGGCACACTGGAGCTGTGAAAGGCATCCAAAAGGGAGTGCAAAAGTGCCACAACATGGCTGCTTTCACGGCTTTTTCCTTGGCAAGAAGCCTAACACCAGGCTGATTTACCTTCCCAGGGTTACTGTTAGGCTTAGGCCTAGGGCTAGGATTTTTAAAACTAGGAAGCCCTTAGCTCCAGGCACACTGCAGCTGTTCAAGGCATCCCAAGGGGAGTACAAAAGTGCAACAACATGGCAGCTTTCACAGCTTTTTCCTTGGCACCATCCCTATACCTAGGCTGATTTATCTGCCTAGGGTTAGGGTTAGGCTTCAGCCTAGGGCTTGGAGTTTTTTAACCAGGAAGCCCTGAGTTCCAGGCTTACTTCATCTGCCAAAGGCATCCCAAAGGGAGTGCAGAAGTGCCACAACATGGCTGCTTTCACGGCTTTTCCCTTAGGAAGAACCCTAATACCCGGCTGATTTACCTTCCTAGGGTTACTGTTAGGCTTAGGCCTAGGACTTTTAAAACCAGGAAGCCCTGGGCTCCAGGCACACTGCAGCTGCAAAAGGCATCCCAAGGGGAGCACAAAAGTGACGCAACTTGGCTGCCACCACTGATATTTCCATGAGACCATCCCGAACCATAGGTTGATTTTCCTTCCTAGGGTTAAGGTTTGAGTTACGCCTAGGGTAAGGGCTCTATTAACCAGAAAGCCCTGAGTTCCAAGAACACAGCAGCTGCGAAGGACTAGCCAAGAAGAGCGCAAAAGTACCACAACATGCCTGCCTCCACAGCTTTTTCCTTGGGGACATGCCTAATTCCTGGCTGATTTGCCTTTCTCGTCTTAGGGTTGGGGTTCGGCCTAGGGCTAGGATTTTTAAAAGCAGGAAGCCCTGAGTTCCAGGCACACTGCAGCTGTGAAAGGCATCCAAAAGGGAGTGCAAAAGTGCCACAACATGGCTGCTTTCACGGCTTTTTCCTTGGCAAGAAGCCTAACACCAGGCTGATTTACCTTCCCAGGGTTACTGTTAGGCTTAGGCCTAGGGCTAGGATTTTTAAAACTAGGAAGCCCTTGGCTCCAGGCACACTGCAGCTGTTCAAGGCATCCCAAGGGGAGTACAAAAGTGCTACAACATGGCAGCTTTCACAGCTTTTTCCTTGGCACCATCCCTATACCTAGGCTGATTTATCTGCCTAGGGTTAGGGTTAGGGTTCAGCCTAGGGCTTGGAGTTTTTTAACCAGGAAGCCCTGAGTTCCAGGCTTACTTCATCTGCCAAAGGCATCCCAAAGGGAGTGCAGAAGTGCCACAACATGGCTGCTTTCACGGCTTTTCCCTTAGGAAGAACCCTAATACCCGGCTGATTTACCTTCCTAGGGTTACTGTTAGGCTTAGGCCTAGGACTTTTAAAACCAGGAAGCCCTGGGCTCCAGGCACACTGCAGCTGCGAAAGGCATCCCAAGGGGAGCGCAAAAGTGACGCAACTTGGCTGCCACCACTGATATTTCCATGAGACCATCCCGAACCATAGGCTGATTTTCCTTCCTAGGGTTAAGGTTTGAGTTACGCCTAGGGTAAGGGTCTATTAACCAGAAAGCCCTGAGTTCCAAGAACACAGCAGCTGCGAAGGACTAGCCAAGAAGAGCGCAAAAGTACCACAACATGCCTGCCTCCACAGCTTTTTCCTTGGGGACATGCCTAATTCCTGGCTGATTTGCCTTTCTCGTCTTAGGGTTGGGGTTCGGCCTAGGGCTAGGATTTTTAAAATCAGGAAGCCCTGAGTTCCAGGCACACTGCAGCTGTGAAAGGCATCCAAAAGGGAGTGCAAAAGTGCCACAACATGGCTGCTTTCACGGCTTTTTCCTTGGCAAGAAGCCTAACACCAGGCTGATTTACCTTCCCAGGGTTACTGTTAGGCTTAGGCCTAGGGCTAGGATTTTTAAAACTAGGAAGCCCTTAGCTCCAGGCACACTGCAGCTGTTCAAGGCATCCCAAGGGGAGTACAAAAGTGCAACAACATGGCAGCTTTCACAGCTTTTTCCTTGGCACCATCCCTATACCTAGGCTGATTTATCTGCCTAGGGTTAGGGTTAGGCTTCAGCCTAGGGCTTGGAGTTTTTTAACCAGGAAGCCCTGAGTTCCAGGCTTACTTCATCTGCCAAAGGCATCCCAAAGGGAGTGCAGAAGTGCCACAACATGGCTGCTTTCACGGCTTTTCCCTTAGGAAGAACCCTAATACCCGGCTGATTTACCTTCCTAGGGTTACTGTTAGGCTTAGGCCTAGGACTTTTAAAACCAGGAAGCCCTGGGCTCCAGGCACACTGCAGCTGCAAAAGGCATCCCAAGGGGAGCGCAAAAGTGACGCAACTTGGCTGCCACCACTGATATTTCCATGAGACCATCCCGAACCATAGGCTGATTTTCCTTCCTAGGGTTAAGGTTTGAGTTACGCCTAGGGTAAGGGCTCTATTAACCAGAAAGCCCTGAGTTCCAAGAACACAGCAGCTGCGAAGGACTAGCCAAGAAGAGCGCAAAAGTACCACAACATGCCTGCCTCCACAGCTTTTTCCTTGGGGACATGCCTAATTCCTGGCTGATTTGCCTTTCTCGTCTTAGGGTTGGGGTTCGGCCTAGGGCTAGGATTTTTAAAATCAGGAAGCCCTGAGTTCCAGGCACACTGCAGCTGTGAAAGGCATCCAAAAGGGAGTGCAAAAGTGCCACAACATGGCTGCTTTCACGGCTTTTTCCTTGGCAAGAAGCCTAACACCAGGCTGATTTACCTTCCCAGGGTTACTGTTAGGCTTAGGCCTAGGGCTAGGATTTTTAAAACTAGGAAGCCCTGGGCTCCAGGCACACTGCAGCTGTTCAAGGCATCCCAAGGGGAGTACAAAAGTGCTACAACATGGCAGCTTTCACAGCTTTTTCCTTGGCACCATCCCTATACCTAGGCTGATTTATCTGCCTAGGGTTAGGGTTAGGGTTCAGCCTAGGGCTTGGAGTTTTTTAACCAGGAAGCCCTGAGTTCCAGGCTTACTTCATCTGCCAAAGGCATCCCAAAGGGAGTGCAGAAGTGCCACAACATGGCTGCTTTCACGGCTTTTCCCTTAGGAAGAACCCTAATACCCGGCTGATTTACCTTCCTAGGGTTACTGTTAGGCTTAGGTCTAGGACTTTTAAAACCAGGAAGCCCTGGGCTCCAGGCACACTGCAGCTGCGAAAGGCATCCCAAGGGGAGCGCAAAAGTGACGCAACTTGGCTGCCACCACTGATATTTCCATGAGACCATCCCGAACCATAGGCTGATTTTCCTTCCTAGGGTTAAGGTTTGAGTTACGCCTAGGGTAAGGGTCTATTAACCAGAAAGCCCTGAGTTCCAAGAACACAGCAGCTGCGAAGGACTAGCCAAGAAGAGCGCAAAAGTACCACAACATGCCTGCCTCCACAGCTTTTTCCTTGGGGACATGCCTAATTCCTGGCTGATTTGCCTTTCTCGTCTTAGGGTTGGGGTTCGGCCTAGGGCTAGGATTTTTAAAATCAGGAAGCCCTGAGTTCCAGGCACACTGCAGCTGTGAAAGGCATCCAAAAGGGAGTGCAAAAGTGCCACAACATGGCTGCTTTCACGGATTTTTCCTTGGCAAGAAGCCTAACACCAGGCTGATTTACCTTCCCAGGGTTACTGTTAGGCTTAGGCCTAGGGCTAGGATTTTTAAAACTAGGAAGCCCTTAGCTCCAGGCACACTGCAGCTGTTCAAGGCATCCCAAGGGGAGTACAAAAGTGCTACAACATGGCAGCTTTCACAGCTTTTTCCTTGGCACCATCCCTATACCTAGGCTGATTTATCTGCCTAGGGTTAGGGTTAGGGTTCAGCCTAGGGCTTGGAGTTTTTTAACCAGGAAGCCCTGAGTTCCAGGCTTACTTCATCTGCCAAAGGCATCCCAAAGGGAGTGCAGAAGTGCCACAACATGGCTGCTTTCACGGCTTTTCCCTTAGGAAGAACCCTAATACCCGGCTGATTTACCTTCCTAGGGTTACTGTTAGGCTTAGGCCTAGGACTTTTAAAACCAGGAAGCCCTGGGCTCCAGGCACACTGCAGCTGCGAAAGGCATCCCAAGGGGAGCGCAAAAGTGACGCAACTTGGCTGCCACCACTGATATTTCCATGAGACCATCCCGAACCATAGGCTGATTTTCCTTCCTAGGGTTAAGGTTTGAGTTACGCCTAGGGTAAGGGCTCTATTAACCAGAAAGCCCTGAGTTCCAAGAACACAGCAGCTGCGAAGGACTAGCCAAGAAGAGCGCAAAAGTACCACAACATGCCTGCCTCCACAGCTTTTTCCTTGGGGACATGCCTAATTCCTGGCTGATTTGCCTTTCTCGTCTTAGGGTTGGGGTTCGGCCTAGGGCTAGGATTTTTAAAATCAGGAAGCCCTGAGTTCCAGGCACACTGCAGCTGTGAAAGGCATCCAAAAGGGAGTGCAAAAGTGCCACAACATGGCTGCTTTCACGGCTTTTTCCTTGGCAAGAAGCCTAACACCAGGCTGATTTACCTTCCCAGGGTTACTGTTAGGCTTAGGCCTAGGGCTAGGATTTTTAAAACTAGGAAGCCCTGGGCTCCAGGCACACTGCAGCTGTTCAAGGCATCCCAAGGGGAGTACAAAAGTGCTACAACATGGCAGCTTTCACAGCTTTTTCCTTGGCACCATCCCTATACCTAGGCTGATTTATCTGCCTAGGGTTAGGGTTAGGGTTCAGCCTAGGGCTTGGATTTCTTTAACCAGGAAGCCCTGAGTTCCAGGCTTACTTCATCTGCCAAAGGCATCCCAAAGGGAGTGCAGAAGTGCCACAACATGGCTGCTTTCACGGCTTTTCCCTTAGGAAGAACCCTAATACCCGGCTGATTTACCTTCCTAGGGTTACTGTTAGGCTTAGGCCTAGGACTTTTAAAACCAGGAAGCCCTGGGCTCCAGGCACACTGCAGCTGCGAAAGGCATCCCAAGGGGAGCGCAAAAGTGACGCAACTTGGCTGCCACCACTGATATTTCCATGAGACCATCCCGAACCATAGGCTGATTTTCCTTCCTAGGGTTAAGGTTTGAGTTACGCCTAGGGTAAGGGTCTATTAACCAGAAAGCCCTGAGTTCCAAGAACACAGCAGCTGCGAAGGACTAGCCAAGAAGAGCGCAAAAGTACCACAACATGCCTGCCTCCACAGCTTTTTCCTTGGGGACATGCCTAATTCCTGGCTGATTTGCCTTTCTCGTCTTAGGGTTGGGGTTCGGCCTAGGGCTAGGATTTTTAAAATCAGGAAGCCCTGAGTTCCAGGCACACTGCAGCTGTGAAAGGCATCCAAAAGGGAGTGCAAAAGTGCCACAACATGGCTGCTTTCACGGCTTTTTCCTTGGCAAGAAGCCTAACACCAGGCTGATTTACCTTCCCAGGGTTACTGTTAGGCTTAGGCCTAGGGCTAGGATTTTTAAAACTAGGAAGCCCTTAGCTCCAGGCACACTGCAGCTGTTCAAGGCATCCCAAGGGGAGTACAAAAGTGCAACAACATGGCAGCTTTCACAGCTTTTTCCTTGGCACCATCCCTATACCTAGGCTGATTTATCTGCCTCGGGTTAGGGTTAGGCTTCAGCCTAGGGCTTGGATTTCTTTAACCAGGAAGCCCTGAGTTCCAGGCTTACTTCATCTGCCAAAGGCATCCCAAAGGGAGTGCAGAAGTGCCACAACATGGCTGCTTTCACGGCTTTTCCCTTAGGAAGAACCCTAATACCCGGCTGATTTACCTTCCTAGGGTTACTGTTAGGCTTAGGCCTAGGACTTTTAAAACCAGGAAGCCCTGGGCTCCAGGCACACTGCAGCTGCGAAAGGCATCCCAAGGGGAGCACAAAAGTGACGCAACTTGGCTGCCACCACTGATATTTCCATGAGACCATCCCGAAACATAGGCTGATTTTCCTTCCTAGGGTTAAGGTTTGAGTTACGCCTAGGGTAAGGGTCTATTAACCAGAAAGCCCTGAGTTCCAAGAACACAGCAGTTGCGAAGGACTAGCCAAGAAGAGCGCAAAAGTACCACAACATGTCTGCCTCCACAGCTTTTTCCTTGGGGACATGCCTAATTCCTGGCTGATTTGCCTTTCTCGTCTTAGGGTTGGGGTTCGGCCTAGGGCTAGGATTTTTAAAATCAGGAAGCCCTGAGTTCCAGGCACACTGCAGCTGTGAAAGGCATCCAAAAGGGAGTGCAAAAGTGCCACAACATGGCTGCTTTCACGGCTTTTTCCTTGGCAAGAAGCCTAACACCAGGCTGATTTACCTTCCCAGGGTTACTGTTAGGCTTAGGCCTAGGGCTAGGATTTTTAAAACTAGGAAGCCCTGGGCTCCAGGCACACTGCAGCTGTTCAAGGCATCCCAAGGGGAGTACAAAAGTGCTACAACATGGCAGCTTTCACAGCTTTTTCCTTGGCACCATCCCTATACCTAGGCTGATTTATCTGCCTAGGGTTAGGGTTAGGCTTCAGCCTAGGGCTTGGAGTTTTTTAACCAGGAAGCCCTGAGTTCCAGGCTTACTTCATCTGCCAAAGGCATCCCAAAGGGAGTGCAGAAGTGCCACAACATGGCTGCTTTCACGGCTTTTCCCTTAGGAAGAACCCTAATACCCGGCTGATTTACCTTCCTAGGGTTACTGTTAGGCTTAGGTCTAGGACTTTTAAAACCAGGAAGCCCTGGGCTCCAGGCACACTGCAGCTGCAAAAGGCATCCCAAGGGGAGCGCAAAAGTGACGCAACTTGGCTGCCACCACTGATATTTCCATGAGACCATCCCGAACCATAGGCTGATTTTCCTTCCTAGGGTTAAGGTTTGAGTTACGCCTAGGGTAAGGGCTCTATTAACCAGAAAGCCCTGAGTTCCAAGAACACAGCAGCTGCGAAGGACTAGCCAAGAAGAGCGCAAAAGTACCACAACATGCCTGCCTCCACAGCTTTTTCCTTGGGGACATGCCTAATTCCTGGCTGATTTGCCTTTCTCGTCTTAGGGTTGGGGTTCGGCCTAGGGCTAGGATTTTTAAAATCAGGAAGCCCTGAGTTCCAGGCACACTGCAGCTGTGAAAGGCATCCAAAAGGGAGTGCAAAAGTGCCACAACATGGCTGCTTTCACGGCTTTTTCCTTGGCAAGAAGCCTAACACCAGGCTGATTTACCTTCCCAGGGTTACTGTTAGGCTTAGGCCTAGGGCTAGGATTTTTAAAACTAGGAAGCCCTTGGCTCCAGGCACACTGCAGCTGTTCAAGGCATCCCAAGGGGAGTACAAAAGTGCTACAACATGGCAGCTTTCACAGCTTTTTCCTTGGCACCATCCCTATACCTAGGCTGATTTATCTGCCTAGGGTTAGGGTTAGGCTTCAGCCTAGGGCTTGGAGTTTTTTAACCAGGAAGCCCTGAGTTCCAGGCTTACTTCATCTGCCAAAGGCATCCCAAAGGGAGTGCAGAAGTGCCACAACATGGCTGCTTTCACGGCTTTTCCCTTACGAAGAACCCTAATACCCGGCTGATTTACCTTCCTAGGGTTACTGTTAGGCTTAGGCCTAGGACTTTTAAAACCAGGAAGCCCTGGGCTCCAGGCACACTGCAGCTGCGAAAGGCATCCCAAGGGGAGCGCAAAAGTGACGCAACTTGGCTGCCACCACTGATATTTCCATGAGACCATCCCGAACCATAGGCTGATTTTCCTTCCTAGGGTTAAGGTTTGAGTTACGCCTAGGGTAAGGGTCTATTAACCAGAAAGCCCTGAGTTCCAAGAACACAGCAGCTGCGAAGGACTAGCCAAGAAGAGCGCAAAAGTAGCACAACATGCCTGCCTCCACAGCTTTTTCCTTGGGGACATGCCTAATTCCTGGCTGATTTGCCTTTCTCGTCTTAGGGTTGGGGTTCGGCCTAGGGCTAGGATTTTTAAAATCAGGAAGCCCTGAGTTCCAGGCACACTGCAGCTGTGAAAGGCATCCAAAAGGGAGTGCAAAAGTGCCACAACATGGCTGCTTTCACGGCTTTTTCCTTGGCAAGAAGCCTAACACCAGGCTGATTTACCTTCCCAGGGTTACTGTTAGGCTTAGGCCTAGGGCTAGGATTTTTAAAACTAGGAAGCCCTGGGCTCCAGGCACACTGCAGCTGTTCAAGGCATCCCAAGGGGAGTACAAAAGTGCTACAACATGGCAGCTTTCACAGCTTTTTCCTTGGCACCATCCCTATACCTAGGCTGATTTATCTGCCTAGGGTTAGGGTTAGGCTTCAGCCTAGGGCTTGGATTTCTTTAACCAGGAAGCCCTGAGTTCCAGGCTTACTTCATCTGCCAAAGGCATCCCAAAGGGAGTGCAGAAGTGCCACAACATGGCTGCTTTCACGGCTTTTCCCTTAGGAAGAACCCTAATACCCGGCTGATTTACCTTCCTAGGGTTACTGTTAGGCTTAGGCCTAGGACTTTTAAAACCAGGAAGCCCTGGGCTCCAGGCACACTGCAGCTGCGAAAGGCATCCCAAGGGGAGCGCAAAAGTGACGCAACTTGGCTGCCACCACTGATATTTCCATGAGACCATCCCGAACCATAGGTTGATTTTCCTTCCTAGGGTTAAGGTTTGAGTTACGCCTAGGGTAAGGGCTCTATTAACCAGAAAGCCCTGAGTTCCAAGAACACAGCAGCTGCGAAGGACTAGCCAAGAAGAGCGCAAAAGTACCACAACATGCCTGCCTCCACAGCTTTTTCCTTGGGGACATGCCTAATTCCTGGCTGATTTGCCTTTCTCGTCTTAGGGTTGGGGTTCGGCCTAGGGCGCGGATTTTTAAAATCAGGAAGCCCTGAGTTCCAGGCACACTGCAGCTGTGAAAGGCATCCAAAAGGGAGTGCAAAAGTGCCACAACATGGCTGCTTTCACGGCTTTTTCCTTGGCAAGAAGCCTAACACCAGGCTGATTTACCTTCCCAGGGTTACTGTTAGGCTTAGGCCTAGGGCTAGGATTTTTAAAACTAGGAAGCCCTGGGCTCCAGGCACACTGCAGCTGTTCAAGGCATCCCAAGGGGAGTACAAAAGTGCTACAACATGGCAGCTTTCACAGCTTTTTCCTTGGCACCATCCCTATACCTAGGCTGATTTATCTGCCTAGGGTTAGGGTTAGGCTTCAGCCTAGGGCTTGGAGTTTTTTAACCAGGAAGCCCTGAGTTCCAGGCTTACTTCATCTGCCAAAGGCATCCCAAAGGGAGTGCAGAAGTGCCACAACATGGCTGCTTTCACGGCTTTTCCCTTAGGAAGAACCCTAATACCCGGCTGATTTACCTTCCGAGGGTTACTGTTAGGCTTAGGCCTAGGACTTTTAAAACCAGGAAGCCCTGGGCTCCAGGCACACTGCAGCTGCGAAAGGCCTCCCAAGGGGAGCGCAAAAGTGACGCAACTTGGCTGCCACCACTGATATTTCCATGAGAGCATCCCGAACCATAGGCTGATTTTCCTTCCTAGGGTTAAGGTTTGAGTTACGCCTAGGGTAAGGGCTCTATTAACCAGAAAGCCCTGAGTTCCAAGAACACAGCAGCTGCGAAGGACTACCCAAGAAGAGCGCAAAAGTACCACAACATGCCTGCCTCCACAGCTTTTTCCTTGGGGACATGCCTAATTCCTGGCTGATTTGCCTTTCTCGTCTTAGGGTTGGGGTTCGGCCTAGGGCTAGGATTTTTAAAATCAGGAAGCCCTGAGTTCCAGGCACACTGCAGCTGTGAAAGGCATCCAAAAGGGAGTGCAAAAGTGCCACAACATGGCTGCTTTCACGGATTTTTCCTTGGCAAGAAGCCTAACACCAGGCTGATTTACCTTCCCAGGGTTACTGTTAGGCTTAGGCCTAGGGCTAGGATTTTTAAAACTAGGAAGCCCTTGGCTCCAGACACACTGCAGCTGTTCAAGGCATCCCAAGGGGAGTACAAAAGTGCAACAACATGGCAGCTTTCACAGCTTTTTCCTTGGCACCATCCCTATACCTAGGCTGATTTATCTGCCTAGGGTTAGGGTTAGGGTTCACCCTAGGGCTTGGAGTTTTTTAACCAGGAAGCCCTGAGTTCCAGGCTTACTTCATCTGCCAAAGGCATCCCAAAGGGAGTGCAGAAGTGCCACAACATGGCTGCTTTCACGGCTTTTCCCTTAGGAAGAACCCTAATACCCGGCTGATTTACCTTCCTAGGGTTACTGTTAGGCTTAGGCCTAGGACTTTTAAAACCAGGAAGCCCTGGGCTCCAGGCACACTGCAGCTGCGAAAGGCATCCCAAGGGGAGCGCAAAAGTGACGCAACTTGGCTGCCACCACTGATATTTCCATGAGACCATCCCGAACCATAGGTTGATTTTCCTTCCTAGGCTTAAGGTTTGAGTTACGCCTAGGGTAAGGGCTCTATTAACCAGAAAGCCCTGAGTTCCAAGAACACAGCAGCTGCGAAGGACTAGCCAAGAAGAGCGCAAAAGTACCACAACATGTCTGCCTCCACAGCTTTTTCCTTGGGGACATGCCTAATTCCTGGCTGATTTGCCTTTCTCGTCTTAGGGTTGGGGTTCGGCCTAGGGCTAGGATTTTTAAAATCAGGAAGCCCTGAGTTCCAGGCACACTGCAGCTGTGAAAGGCATCCAAAAGGGAGTGCAAAAGTGCCACAACATGGCTGCTTTCACGGCTTTTTCCTTGGCAAGAAGCCTAACACCAGGCTGATTTACCTTCCCAGGGTTACTGTTAGGCTTAGGCCTAGGGCTAGGATTTTTAAAACTAGGAAGCCCTGGGCTCCAGGCACACTGCAGCTGTTCAAGGCATCCCAAGGGGAGTACAAAAGTGCTACAACATGGCAGCTTTCACAGCTTTTTCCTTGGCACCATCCCTATACCTAGGCTGATTTATCTGCCTAGGGTTAGGGTTAGGGTTCAGCCTAGGGCTTGGATTTCTTTAACCAGGAAGCCCTGAGTTCCAGGCTTACTTCATCTGCCAAAGGCATCCCAAAGGGAGTGCAGAAGTGCCACAACATGGCTGCTTTCACGGCTTTTCCCTTAGGAAGAACCCTAATACCCGGCTGATTTACCTTCCTAGGGTTACTGTTAGGCTTAGGCCTAGGACTTTTAAAACCAGGAAGCCCTGGGCTCCAGGCACACTGCAGCTGCGAAAGGCATCCCAAGGGGAGCGCAAAAGTGACGCAACTTGGCTGCCACCACTGATATTTCCATGAGAGCATCCCGAATCATAGGCTGATTTTCCTTCCTAGGGTTAAGGTTTGAGTTACGCCTAGGGTAAGGGCTCTATTAACCAGAAAGCCCTGAGTTCCAAGAACACAGCAGCTGCGAAGGACTAGCCAAGAAGAGCGCAAAAGTACCACAACATGCCTGCCTCCACAGCTTTTTCCTTGGGGACATGCCTAATTCCTGGCTGATTTGCCTTTCTCGTCTTAGGGTTGGGGTTCGGCCTAGGGCTAGGATTTTTAAAATCAGGAAGCCCTGAGTTCCAGGCACACTGGAGCTGTGAAAGGCATCCAAAAGGGAGTGCAAAAGTGCCACAACATGGCTGCTTTCACGGCTTTTTCCTTGGCAAGAAGCCTAACATCAGGCTGATTTACCTTCCCAGGGTTACTGTTAGGCTTAGGCCTAGGGCTAGGATTTTTAAAACTAGGAAGCCCTGGGCTCCAGGCACACTGCAGCTGTTCAAGGCATCCCAAGGGGAGTACAAAAGTGCTACAACATGGCAGCTTTCACAGCTTTTTCCTTGGCACCATCCCTATACCTAGGCTGATTTATCTGCCTAGGGTTAGGGTTAGGCTTCAGCCTAGGGCTTGGATTTCTTTAACCAGGAAGCCCTGAGTTCCAGGCTTACTTCATCTGCCAAAGGCATCCCAAAGGGAGTGCAGAAGTGCCACAACATGGCTGCTTTCACGGCTTTTCCCTTAGGAAGAACCCTAATACCCGGCTGATTTACCTTCCTAGGGTTACTGTTAGGCTTAGGCCTAGGACTTTTAAAACCAGGAAGCCCTGGGCTCCAGGCACACTGCAGCTGCGAAAGGCATCCCAAGGGGAGCGCAAAAGTGACGCAACTTGGCTGCCACCACTGATATTTCCATGAGACCATCCCGAACCATAGGCTGATTTTCCTTCCTAGGGTTAAGGTTTGAGTTACGCCTAGGGTAAGGGCTCTATTAACCAGAAAGCCCTGAGTTCCAAGAACACAGCAGCTGCGAAGGACTAGCCAAGAAGAGCGCAAAAGTACCACAACATGCCTGCCTCCACAGCTTTTTCCTTGGGGACATGCCTAATTCCTGGCTGATTTGCCTTTCTCGTCTTAGGGTTGGGGTTCGGCCTAGGGCTAGGATTTTTAAAATCAGGAAGCCCTGAGTTCCAGGCACACTGCAGCTGTGAAAGGCATCCAAAAGGGAGTGCAAAAGTGCCACAACATGGCTGCTTTCACGGCTTTTTCCTTGGCAAGAAGCCTAACACCAGGCTGATTTACCTTCCCAGGGTTACTGTTAGGCTTAGGCCTAGGGCTAGGATTTTTAAAACTAGGAAGCCCTGGGCTCCAGGCACACTGCAGCTGTTCAAGGCATCCCAAGGGGAGTACAAAAGTGCTACAACATGGCAGCTTTCACAGCTTTTTCCTTGGCACCATCCCTATACCTAGGCTGATTTATCTGCCTAGGGTTAGGGTTAGGCTTCAGCCTAGGGCTTGGATTTCTTTAACCAGGAAGCCCTGAGTTCCAGGCTTACTTCATCTGCCAAAGGCATCCCAAAGGGAGTGCAGAAGTGCCACAACATGGCTGCTTTCACGGCTTTTCCCTTAGGAAGAACCCTAATACCCGGCTGATTTACCTTCCTAGGGTTACTGTTAGGCTTAGGCCTAGGACTTTTAAAACCAGGAAGCCCTGGGCTCCAGGCACACTGCAGCTGCGAAAGGCATCCCAAGGGGAGCGCAAAAGTGACGCAACTTGGCTGCCACCACTGATATTTCCATGAGACCATCCCGAACCATAGGCTGATTTTCCTTCCTAGGGTTAAGGTTTGAGTTACGCCTAGGGTAAGGGCTCTATTAACCAGAAAGCCCTGAGTTCCAAGAACACAGCAGCTGCGAAGGACTAGCCAAGAAGAGCGCAAAAGTACCACAACATGCCTGCCTCCACAGCTTTTTCCTTGGGGACATGCCTAATTCCTGGCTGATTTGCCTTTCTCGTCTTAGGGTTGGGGTTCGGCCTAGGGCTAGGATTTTTAAAATCAGGAAGCCCTGAGTTCCAGGCACACTGGAGCTGTGAAAGGCATCCAAAAGGGAGTGCAAAAGTGCCACAACATGGCTGCTTTCACGGCTTTTTCCTTGGCAAGAAGCCTAACATCAGGCTGATTTACCTTCCCAGGGTTACTGTTAGGCTTAGGCCTAGGGCTAGGATTTTTAAAACTAGGAAGCCCTGGGCTCCAGGCACACTGCAGCTGTTCAAGGCATCCCAAGGGGAGTACAAAAGTGCTACAACATGGCAGCTTTCACAGCTTTTTCCTTGGCACCATCCCTATACCTAGGCTGATTTATCTGCCTAGGGTTAGGGTTAGGCTTCAGCCTAGGGCTTGGATTTCTTTAACCAGGAAGCCCTGAGTTCCAGGCTTACTTCATCTGCCAAAGGCATCCCA
Organism: Ammospiza caudacuta; assembly: GCF_027887145.1. NCBI lineage: Eukaryota > Metazoa > Chordata > Aves > Passeriformes > Passerellidae > Ammospiza > Ammospiza caudacuta. Next base: position 141,086 of record NW_026682969.1, read on the forward strand.
AAGGGAGTGCAGAAGTGCCACAACATGGCTGCTTTCACGGCTTTTCCCTTAGGAAGAACCCTAATACCCGGCTGATTTACCTTCCTAGGGTTACTGTTAGGCTTAGGCCTAGGACTTTTAAAACCAGGAAGCCCTGGGCTCCAGGCACACTGCAGCTGCGAAAGGCATCCCAAGGGGAGCGCAAAAGTGACGCAACTTGGCTGCCACCACTGATATTTCCATGAGACCATCCCGAACCATAGGCTGATTTTCCTTCCTAGGGTTAAGGTTTGAGTTACGCCTAGGGTAAGGGCTCTATTAACCAGAAAGCCCTGAGTTCCAAGAACACAGCAGCTGCGAAGGACTAGCCAAGAAGAGCGCAAAAGTACCACAACATGCCTGCCTCCACAGCTTTTTCCTTGGGGACATGCCTAATTCCTGGCTGATTTGCCTTTCTCGTCTTAGGGTTGGGGTTCGGCCTAGGGCTAGGATTTTTAAAATCAGGAAGCCCTGAGTTCCAGGCACACTGCAGCTGTGAAAGGCATCCAAAAGGGAGTGCAAAAGTGCCACAACATGGCTGCTTTCACGGCTTTTTCCTTGGCAAGAAGCCTAACACCAGGCTGATTTACCTTCCCAGGGTTACTGTTAGGCTTAGGCCTAGGGCTAGGATTTTTAAAACTAGGAAGCCCTGGGCTCCAGGCACACTGCAGCTGTTCAAGGCATCCCAAGGGGAGTACAAAAGTGCTACAACATGGCAGCTTTCACAGCTTTTTCCTTGGCACCATCCCTATACCTAGGCTGATTTATCTGCCTAGGGTTAGGGTTAGGCTTCAGCCTAGGGCTTGGATTTCTTTAACCAGGAAGCCCTGAGTTCCAGGCTTACTTCATCTGCCAAAGGCATCCCAAAGGGAGTGCAGAAGTGCCACAACATGGCTGCTTTCACGGCTTTTCCCTTAGGAAGAACCCTAATACCCGGCTGATTTACCTTCCTAGGGTTACTGTTAGGCTTAGGCCTATGACTTTTAAAACCAGGAAGCCCTGGGCTCCAGGCACACTGCAGCTGCGAAAGGCATCCCAAGGGGAGCGCAAAAGTGACGCAACTTGGCTGCCACCACTGATATTTCCATGAGACCATCCCGAACCATAGGCTGATTTTCCTTCCTAGGGTTAAGGTTTGAGTTACGCCTAGGGTAAGGGCTCTATTAACCAGAAAGCCCTGAGTTCCAAGAACACAGCAGCTGCGAAGGACTAGCCAAGAAGAGCGCAAAAGTACCACAACATGCCTGCCTCCACAGCTTTTTCCTTGGGGACATGCCTAATTCCTGGCTGATTTGCCTTTCTCGTCTTAGGGTTGGGGTTCGGCCTAGGGCTAGGATTTTTAAAATCAGGAAGCCCTGAGTTCCAGGCACACTGGAGCTGTGAAAGGCATCCAAAAGGGAGTGCAAAAGTGCCACAACATGGCTGCTTTCACGGCTTTTTCCTTGGCAAGAAGCCTAACATCAGGCTGATTTACCTTCCCAGGGTTACTGTTAGGCTTAGGCCTAGGGCTAGGATTTTTAAAACTAGGAAGCCCTGGGCTCCAGGCACACTGCAGCTGTTCAAGGCATCCCAAGGGGAGTACAAAAGTGCTACAACATGGCAGCTTTCACAGCTTTTTCCTTGGCACCATCCCTATACCTAGGCTGATTTATCTGCCTAGGGTTAGGGTTAGGGTTCAGCCTAGGGCTTGGATTTCTTTAACCAGGAAGCCCTGAGTTCCAGGCTTACTTCATCTGCCAAAGGCATCCCAAAGGGAGTGCAGAAGTGCCACAACATGGCTGCTTTCACGGCTTTTCCCTTAGGAAGAACCCTAATACCCGGCTGATTTACCTTCCTAGGGTTACTGTTAGGCTTAGGCCTAGGACTTTTAAAACCAGGAAGCCCTGGGCTCCAGGCACACTGCAGCTGCGAAAGGCCTCCCAAGGGGAGCGCAAAAGTGACGCAACTTGGCTGCCACCACTGATATTTCCATGAGACCATCCCGAACCATAGGCTGATTTTCCTTCCTAGGGTTAAGGTTTGAGTTACGCCTAGGGTAAGGGCTCTATTAACCAGAAAGCCCTGAGTTCCAAGAACACAGCAGCTGCGAAGGACTAGCCAAGAAGAGCGCAAAAGTACCACAACATGTCTGCCTCCACAGCTTTTTCCTTGGGGACATGCCTAATTCCTGGCTGATTTGCCTTTCTCGTCTTAGGGTTGGGGTTCGGCCTAGGGCTAGGATTTTTAAAATCAGGAAGCCCTGAGTTCCAGGCACACTGCAGCTGTGAAAGGCATCCAAAAGGGAGTGCAAAAGTGCCACAACATGGCTGCTTTCACGGCTTTTTCCTTGGCAAGAAGCCTAACACCAGGCTGATTTACCTTCCCAGGGTTACTGTTAGGCTTAGGCCTAGGGCTAGGATTTTTAAAACTAGGAAGCCCTGGGCTCCAGGCACACTGCAGCTGTTCAAGGCATCCCAAGGGGAGTACAAAAGTGCTACAACATGGCAGCTTTCACAGCTTTTTCCTTGGCACCATCCCTATACCTAGGCTGATTTATCTGCCTAGGGTTAGGGTTAGGCTTCAGCCTAGGGCTTGTATTTCTTTAACCAGGAAGCCCTGAGTTCCAGGCTTACTTCATCTGCCAAAGGCATCCCAAAGGGAGTGCAGAAGTGCCACAACATGGCTGCTTTCACGGCTTTTCCCTTAGGAAGAACCCTAATACCCGGCTGATTTACCTTCCTAGGGTTACTGTTAGGCTTAGGCCTAGGACTTTTAAAACCAGGAAGCCCTGGGCTCCAGGCACACTGCAGCTGCGAAAGGCATCCCAAGGGGAGCGCAAAAGTGACGCAACTTGGCTGCCACCACTGATATTTCCATGAGACCATCCCGAACCATAGGCTGATTTTCCTTCCTAGGGTTAAGGTTTGAGTTACGCCTAGGGTAAGGGTCTATTAACCAGAAAGCCCTGAGTTCCAAGAACACAGCAGCTGCGAAGGACTAGCCAAGAAGAGCGCAAAAGTACCACAACATGCCTGCCTCCACAGCTTTTTCCTTGGGGACATGCCTAATTCCTGGCTGATTTGCCTTTCTCGTCTTAGGGTTGGGGTTCGGCCTAGGGCTAGGATTTTTAAAATCAGGAAGGACTGAGTTCCAGGCACACTGGAGCTGTGAAAGGCATCCAAAAGGGAGTGCAAAAGTGCCACAACATGGCTGCTTTCACGGCTTTTTCCTTGGCAAGAAGCCTAACACCAGGCTGATTTACCTTCCCAGGGTTACTGTTAGGCTTAGGCCTAGGGCTAGGATTTTTAAAACTAGGAAGCCCTGGGCTCCAGGCACACTGCAGCTGTTCAAGGCATCCCAAGGGGAGTACAAAAGGGCTACAACATGCCAGCTTTCACAGCTTTTTCCTTGGCACCATCCCTATACCTAGGCTGATTTATCTGCCTAGGGTTAGGGTTAGGCTTCAGCCTAGGGCTTGGATTTCTTTAACCAGGAAGCCCTGAGTTCCAGGCTTACTTCATCTGCCAAAGGCATCCCAAAGGGAGTGCAGAAGTGCCACAACATGACTGCTTTCACGGCTTTTCCCTTACGAAGAACCCTAATACCCGGCTGATTTACCTTCCTAGGGTTACTGTTAGGCTTAGGCCTAGGACTTTTAAAACCAGGAAGCCCTGGGCTCCAGGCACACTGCAGCTGCGAAAGGCATCCCAAGGGGAGCGCAAAAGTGACGCAACTTGGCTGCCACCACTGATATTTCCATGAGACCATCCCGAACCATAGGCTGATTTTCCTTCCTAGGGTTAAGGTTTGAGTTACACCTAGGGTAAGGGTCTATTAACCAGAAAGCCCTGAGTTCCAAGAACACAGCAGCTGCGAAGGACTAGCCAAGAAGAGCGCAAAAGTACCACAACATGCCTGCCTCCACAGCTTTTTCCTTGGGGACATGCCTAATTCCTGGCTGATTTGCCTTTCTCGTCTTAGGGTTGGGGTTCGGCCTAGGGCTAGGATTTTTAAAATCAGGAAGCCCTGAGTTCCAGGCACACTGCAGCTGTGAAAGGCATCCAAAAGGGAGTGCAAAAGTGCCACAACATGGCTGCTTTCATGGATTTTTCCTTGGCAAGAAGCCTAACACCAGGCTGATTTACCTTCCCAGGGTTACTGTTAGGCTTAGGCCTAGGGCTAGGATTTTTAAAACTAGGAAGCCCTGGGCTCCAGACACACTGCAGCTGTTCAAGGCATCCCAAGGGGAGTACAAAAGTGCTACAACATGGCAGCTTTCACAGCTTTTTCCTTGGCACCATCCCTATACCTAGGCTGATTTATCTGCCTAGGGTTAGGGTTAGGCTTCAGCCTAGGGCTTGGAGTTTTTTAACCAGGAAGCCCTGAGTTCCAGGCTTACTTCATCTGCCAAAGGCATCCCAAAGGGAGTGCAGAAGTGCCACAACATGGCTGCTTTCACGGCTTTTCCCTTAGGAAGAACCATAATACCCGGCTGATTTACCTTCCTAGGGTTACTGTTAGGCTTAGGCCTAGGACTTTTAAAACCAGGAAGCCCTGGGCTCCAGGCACACTGCAGCTGCGAAAGGCATCCCAAGGGGAGCGCAAAAGTGACGCAACTTGGCTGCCACCACTGATATTTCCATGAGACCATCCCGAACCATAGGCTGATTTTCCTTCCTAGGGTTAAGGTTTGAGTTACGCCTAGGGTAAGGGCTCTATTAACCAGAAAGCCCTGAGTTCCAAGAACACAGCAGCTGCGAAGGACTAGCCAAGAAGAGCGCAAAAGTACCACAACATGCCTGCCTCCACAGCTTTTTCCTTGGGGACATGCCTAATTCCTGGCTGATTTGCCTTTCTCGTCTTAGGGTTGGGGTTCGGCCTAGGGCTAGGATTTTTAAAATCAGGAAGCCCTGAGTTCCAGGCACACTGCAGCTGTGAAAGGCATCCAAAAGGGAGTGCAAAAGTGCCACAACATGGCTGCTTTCACGGCTTTTTCCTTGGCAAGAAGCCTAACACCAGGCTGATTTACCTTCCCAGGGTTACTGTTAGGCTTAGGCCTAGGGCTAGGATTTTTAAAACTAGGAAGCCCTGGGCTCCAGGCACACTGCAGCTGTTCAAGGCATCCCAAGGGGAGTACAAAAGTGCTACAACATGGCAGCTTTCACAGCTTTTTCCTTGGCACCATCCCTATACCTAGGCTGATTTATCTGCCTAGGGTTAGGGTTAGGCTTCAGCCTAGGGCTTGGATTTCTTTAACCAGGAAGCCCTGAGTTCCAGGCTTACTTCATCTGCCAAAGGCATCCCAAAGGGAGTGCAGAAGTGCCACAACATGGCTGCTTTCACGGCTTTTCCCTTAGGAAGAACCCTAATACCCGGCTGATTTACCTTCCTAGGGTTACTGTTAGGCTTAGGCCTATGACTTTTAAAACCAGGAAGCCCTGGGCTCCAGGCACACTGCAGCTGCGAAAGGCATCCCAAGGGGAGCGCAAAAGTGACGCAACTTGGCTGCCACCACTGATATTTCCATGAGACCATCCCGAACCATAGGCTGATTTTCCTTCCTAGGGTTAAGGTTTGAGTTACGCCTAGGGTAAGGGCTCTATTAACCAGAAAGCCCTGAGTTCCAAGAACACAGCAGCTGCGAAGGACTAGCCAAGAAGAGCGCAAAAGTACCACAACATGCCTGCCTCCACAGCTTTTTCCTTGGGGACATGCCTAATTCCTGGCTGATTTGCCTTTCTCGTCTTAGGGTTGGGGTTCGGCCTAGGGCTAGGATTTTTAAAATCAGGAAGCCCTGAGTTCCAGGCACACTGGAGCTGTGAAAGGCATCCAAAAGGGAGTGCAAAAGTGCCACAACATGGCTGCTTTCACGGCTTTTTCCTTGGCAAGAAGCCTAACATCAGGCTGATTTACCTTCCCAGGGTTACTGTTAGGCTTAGGCCTAGGGCTAGGATTTTTAAAACTAGGAAGCCCTGGGCTCCAGGCACACTGCAGCTGTTCAAGGCATCCCAAGGGGAGTACAAAAGTGCTACAACATGGCAGCTTTCACAGCTTTTTCCTTGGCACCATCCCTATACCTAGGCTGATTTATCTGCCTAGGGTTAGGGTTAGGGTTCAGCCTAGGGCTTGGATTTCTTTAACCAGGAAGCCCTGAGTTCCAGGCTTACTTCATCTGCCAAAGGCATCCCAAAGGGAGTGCAGAAGTGCCACAACATGGCTGCTTTCACGGCTTTTCCCTTAGGAAGAACCCTAATACCCGGCTGATTTACCTTCCTAGGGTTACTGTTAGGCTTAGGCCTAGGACTTTTAAAACCAGGAAGCCCTGGGCTCCAGGCACACTGCAGCTGCGAAAGGCCTCCCAAGGGGAGCGCAAAAGTGACGCAACTTGGCTGCCACCACTGATATTTCCATGAGACCATCCCGAACCATAGGCTGATTTTCCTTCCTAGGGTTAAGGTTTGAGTTACGCCTAGGGTAAGGGCTCTATTAACCAGAAAGCCCTGAGTTCCAAGAACACAGCAGCTGCGAAGGACTAGCCAAGAAGAGCGCAAAAGTACCACAACATGTCTGCCTCCACAGCTTTTTCCTTGGGGACATGCCTAATTCCTGGCTGATTTGCCTTTCTCGTCTTAGGGTTGGGGTTCGGCCTAGGGCTAGGATTTTTAAAATCAGGAAGCCCTGAGTTCCAGGCACACTGCAGCTGTGAAAGGCATCCAAAAGGGAGTGCAAAAGTGCCACAACATGGCTGCTTTCACGGCTTTTTCCTTGGCAAGAAGCCTAACACCAGGCTGATTTACCTTCCCAGGGTTACTGTTAGGCTTAGGCCTAGGGCTAGGATTTTTAAAACTAGGAAGCCCTGGGCTCCAGGCACACTGCAGCTGTTCAAGGCATCCCAAGGGGAGTACAAAAGTGCTACAACATGGCAGCTTTCACAGCTTTTTCCTTGGCACCATCCCTATACCTAGGCTGATTTATCTGCCTAGGGTTAGGGTTAGGCTTCAGCCTAGGGCTTGTATTTCTTTAACCAGGAAGCCCTGAGTTCCAGGCTTACTTCATCTGCCAAAGGCATCCCAAAGGGAGTGCAGAAGTGCCACAACATGGCTGCTTTCACGGCTTTTCCCTTAGGAAGAACCCTAATACCCGGCTGATTTACCTTCCTAGGGTTACTGTTAGGCTTAGGCCTAGGACTTTTAAAACCAGGAAGCCCTGGGCTCCAGGCACACTGCAGCTGCGAAAGGCATCCCAAGGGGAGCGCAAAAGTGACGCAACTTGGCTGCCACCACTGATATTTCCATGAGACCATCCCGAACCATAGGCTGATTTTCCTTCCTAGGGTTAAGGTTTGAGTTACGCCTAGGGTAAGGGTCTATTAACCAGAAAGCCCTGAGTTCCAAGAACACAGCAGCTGCGAAGGACTAGCCAAGAAGAGCGCAAAAGTACCACAACATGCCTGCCTCCACAGCTTTTTCCTTGGGGACATGCCTAATTCCTGGCTGATTTGCCTTTCTCGTCTTAGGGTTGGGGTTCGGCCTAGGGCTAGGATTTTTAAAATCAGGAAGGACTGAGTTCCAGGCACACTGGAGCTGTGAAAGGCATCCAAAAGGGAGTGCAAAAGTGCCACAACATGGCTGCTTTCACGGCTTTTTCCTTGGCAAGAAGCCTAACACCAGGCTGATTTACCTTCCCAGGGTTACTGTTAGGCTTAGGCCTAGGGCTAGGATTTTTAAAACTAGGAAGCCCTGGGCTCCAGGCACACTGCAGCTGTTCAAGGCATCCCAAGGGGAGTACAAAAGGGCTACAACATGCCAGCTTTCACAGCTTTTTCCTTGGCACCATCCCTATACCTAGGCTGATTTATCTGCCTAGGGTTAGGGTTAGGCTTCAGCCTAGGGCTTGGATTTCTTTAACCAGGAAGCCCTGAGTTCCAGGCTTACTTCATCTGCCAAAGGCATCCCAAAGGGAGTGCAGAAGTGCCACAACATGACTGCTTTCACGGCTTTTCCCTTACGAAGAACCCTAATACCCGGCTGATTTACCTTCCTAGGGTTACTGTTAGGCTTAGGCCTAGGACTTTTAAAACCAGGAAGCCCTGGGCTCCAGGCACACTGCAGCTGCGAAAGGCATCCCAAGGGGAGCGCAAAAGTGACGCAACTTGGCTGCCACCACTGATATTTCCATGAGACCATCCCGAACCATAGGCTGATTTTCCTTCCTAGGGTTAAGGTTTGAGTTACACCTAGGGTAAGGGTCTATTAACCAGAAAGCCCTGAGTTCCAAGAACACAGCAGCTGCGAAGGACTAGCCAAGAAGAGCGCAAAAGTACCACAACATGCCTGCCTCCACAGCTTTTTCCTTGGGGACATGCCTAATTCCTGGCTGATTTGCCTTTCTCGTCTTAGGGTTGGGGTTCGGCCTAGGGCTAGGATTTTTAAAATCAGGAAGCCCTGAGTTCCAGGCACACTGCAGCTGTGAAAGGCATCCAAAAGGGAGTGCAAAAGTGCCACAACATGGCTGCTTTCATGGATTTTTCCTTGGCAAGAAGCCTAACACCAGGCTGATTTACCTTCCCAGGGTTACTGTTAGGCTTAGGCCTAGGGCTAGGATTTTTAAAACTAGGAAGCCCTGGGCTCCAGACACACTGCAGCTGTTCAAGGCATCCCAAGGGGAGTACAAAAGTGCTACAACATGGCAGCTTTCACAGCTTTTTCCTTGGCACCATCCCTATACCTAGGCTGATTTATCTGCCTAGGGTTAGGGTTAGGCTTCAGCCTAGGGCTTGGAGTTTTTTAACCAGGAAGCCCTGAGTTCCAGGCTTACTTCATCTGCCAAAGGCATCCCAAAGGGAGTGCAGAAGTGCCACAACATGGCTGCTTTCACGGCTTTTCCCTTAGGAAGAACCATAATACCCGGCTGATTTACCTTCCTAGGGTTACTGTTAGGCTTAGGCCTAGGACTTTTAAAACCAGGAAGCCCTGGGCTCCAGGCACACTGCAGCTGCGAAAGGCATCCCAAGGGGAGCGCAAAAGTGACGCAACTTGGCTGCCACCACTGATATTTCCATGAGACCATCCCGAACCATAGGCTGATTTTCCTTCCTAGGGTTAAGGTTTGAGTTACGCCTAGGGTAAGGGCTCTATTAACCAGAAAGCCCTGAGTTCCAAGAACACAGCAGCTGCGAAGGACTAGCCAAGAAGAGCGCAAAAGTACCACAACATGCCTGCCTCCACAGCTTTTTCCTTGGGGACATGCCTAATTCCTGGCTGATTTGCCTTTCTCGTCTTAGGGTTGGGGTTCGGCCTAGGGCTAGGATTTTTAAAATCAGGAAGCCCTGAGTTCCAGGCACACTGCAGCTGTGAAAGGCATCCAAAAGGGAGTGCAAAAGTGCCACAACATGGCTGCTTTCACGGCTTTTTCCTTGGCAAGAAGCCTAACACCAGGCTGATTTACCTTCCCAGGGTTACTGTTAGGCTTAGGGCTAGGGCTAGGATTTTTAAAACTAGGAAGCCCTTAGCTCCAGGCACACTGCAGCTGTTCAAGGCATCCCAAGGGGAGTACAAAAGTGCAACAACATGGCAGCTTTCACAGCTTTTTCCTTGGCACCATCCCTATACCTAGGCTGATTTATCTGCCTAGGGTTAGGGTTAGGGTTCAGCCTAGGGCTTGGAGTTTTTTAACCAGGAAGCCCTGAGTTCCAGGCTTACTTCATCTGCCAAAGGCATCCCAAAGGGAGTGCAGAAGTGCCACAACATGGCTGCTTTCACGGCTTTTCCCTTAGGAAGAACCCTAATACCCGGCTGATTTACCTTCCTAGGGTTACTGTTAGGCTTAGGCCTAGGACTTTTAAAACCAGGAAGCCCTGGGCTCCAGGCACACTGCAGCTGCGAAAGGCATCCCAAGGGGAGCGCAAAAGTGACGCAACTTGGCTGCCACCACTGATATTTCCATGAGACCATCCCGAACCATAGGCTGATTTTCCTTCCTAGGGTTAAGGTTTGAGTTACGCCTAGGGTAAGGGCTCTATTAACCAGAAAGCCCTGAGTTCCAAGAACACAGCAGCTGCGAAGGACTAGCCAAGAAGAGCGCAAAAGTACCACAACATGCCTGCCTCCACAGCTTTTTCCTTGGGGACATGCCTAATTCCTGGCTGATTTGCCTTTCTCGTCTTAGGGTTGCGGTTCGGCCTAGGGCTAGGATTTTTAAAATCAGGAAGCCCTGAGTTCTAGGCACACTGCAGCTGTGAAAGGCATCCAAAAGGGAGTGCAAAAGTGCCACAACATGGCTGCTTTCACGGCTTTTTCCTTGGCAAGAAGCCTAACACCAGGCTGATTTACCTTCCCAGGGTTACTGTTAGGCTTAGGCCTAGGGCTAGGATTTTTAAAACTAGGAAGCCCTGGGCTTCAGGCACACTGCAGCTGTTCAAGGCATCCCAAGGGGAGTACAAAAGTGCAACAACATGGCAGCTTTCACAGCTTTTTCCTTGGCACCATCCCTATACCTAGGCTGATTTATCTGCCTAGGGTTAGGGTTAGGGTTCACCCTAGGGCTTGGATTTCTTTAACCAGGAAGCCCTGAGTTCCAGGCTTACTTCATCTGCCAAAGGCATCCCAAAGGGAGTGCAGAAGTGCCACAACATGGCTGCTTTCACGGCTTTTCCCTTAGGAAGAACCCTAATACCCGGCTGATTTACCTTCCTAGGGTTACTGTTAGGCTTAGGCCTAGGACTTTTAAAACCAGGAAGCCCTGGGCTCCAGGCACACTGCAGCTGCGAAAGGCATCCCAAGGGGAGCGCAAAAGTGACGCAACTTGGCTGCCACCACTGATATTTCCATGAGACCATCCCGAACCATAGGCTGATTTTCCTTCCTAGGGTTAAGGTTTGAGTTACGCCTAGGGTAAGGGCTCTATTAACCAGAAAGCCCTGAGTTCCAAGAACACAGCAGCTGCGAAGGACTAGCCAAGAAGAGCGCAAAAGTAGCACAACATGCCTGCCTCCACAGCTTTTTCCTTGGGGACATGCCTAATTCCTGGCTGATTTGCCTTTCTCGTCTTAGGGTTGGGGTTCGGCCTAGGGCTAGGATTTTTAAAATCAGGAAGCCCTGAGTTCCAGGCACACTGGAGCTGTGAAAGGCATCCAAAAGGGAGTGCAAAAGTGCCACAACATGGCTGCTTTCACGGCTTTTTCCTTGGCAAGAAGCCTAACACCAGGCTGATTGACCTTCCCAGGGTTCCTGTTAGGCTTAGGCCTAGGGCTAGGATTTTTAAAACTAGGAAGCCCTTGGCTCCAGACACACTGCAGCTGTTCAAGGCATCCCAAGGGGAGTACAAAAGTGCTACAACATGGCAGCTTTCACAGCTTTTTCCTTGGCACCATCCCTATACCTAGGCTGATTTATCTGCCTAGGGTTAGGGTTAGGGTTCAGCCTAGGGCTTGGAGTTTTTTAACCAGGAAGCCCTGAGTTCCAGGCTTACTTCATCTGCCAAAGGCATCCCAAAGGGAGTGCAGAAGTGCCACAACATGGCTGCTTTCACGGCTTTTCCCTTAGGAAGAACCCTAATACCCGGCTGATTTACCTTCCTAGGGTTACTGTTAGGCTTAGGCCTAGGACTTTTAAAACCAGGAAGCCCTGGGCTCCAGGCACACTGCAGCTGCGAAAGGCATCCCAAGGGGAGCGCAAAATTGACGCAACTTGGCTGCCACCACTGATATTTCCATGAGACCATCCCGAACCATAGGCTGATTTTCCTTCCTAGGGTTAAGGTTTGAGTTACGCCTAGGGTAAGGGCTCTATTAACCAGAAAGCCCTGAGTTCCAAGAACACAGCAGCTGCGAAGGACTAGCCAAGAAGAGCGCAAAAGTACCACAACATGCCTGCCTCCACAGCTTTTTCCTTGGGGACATGCCTAATTCCTGGCTGATTTGCCTTTCTCGTCTTAGGGTTGGGGTTCGGCCTAGGGCTAGGATTTTTAAAATCAGGAAGCCCTGAGTTCCAGGCACACTGCAGCTGTGAAAGGCATCCAAAAGGGAGTGCAAAAGTGCCACAACATGGCTGCTTTCACGGCTTTTTCCTTGGCAAGAAGCCTAACATCAGGCTGATTTACCTTCCCAGGGTTACTGTTAGGCTTAGGCCTAGGGCTAGGATTTTTAAAACTAGGAAGCCCTGGGCTCCAGGCACACTGCAGCTGTTCAAGGCATCCCAAGGGGAGTACAAAAGTGCTACAACATGGCAGCTTTCACAGCTTTTTCCTTGGCACCATCCCTATACCTAGGCTGATTTATCTGCCTAGGGTTAGGGTTAGGCTTCAGCCTAGGGCTTGGATTTCTTTAACCAGGAAGCCCTGAGTTCCAGGCTTACTTCATCTGCCAAAGGCATCCCAAAGGGAGTGCAGAAGTGCCACAACATGGCTGCTTTCACGGCTTTTCCCTTAGGAAGAACCCTAATACCCGGCTGATTTACCTTCCTAGGGTTACTGTTAGGCTTAGGCCTAGGACTTTTAAAACCAGGAAGCCCTGGGCTCCAGGCACACTGCAGCTGCGAAAGGCATCCCAAGGGGAGCGCAAAAGTGACGCAACTTGGCTGCCACCACTGATATTTCCATGAGACCATCCCGAACCATAGGCTGATTTTCCTTCCTAGGGTTAAGGTTTGAGTTACGCCTAGGGTAAGGGCTCTATTAACCAGAAAGCCCTGAGTTCCAAGAACACAGCAGCTGCGAAGGACTAGCCAAGAAGAGCGCAAAAGTACCACAACATGCCTGCCTCCACAGCTTTTTCCTTGGGGACATGCCTAATTCCTGGCTGATTTGCCTTTCTCGTCTTAGGGTTGGGGTTCGGCCTAGGGCTAGGATTTTTAAAAGCAGGAAGCCCTGAGTTCCAGGCACACTGGAGCTGTGAAAGGCATCCAAAAGGGAGTGCAAAAGTGCCACAACATGGCTGCTTTCACGGCTTTTTCCTTGGCAAGAAGCCTAACACCAGGCTGATTTACCTTCCCAGGGTTACTGTTAGGCTTAGGCCTAGGGCTAGGATTTTTAAAACTAGGAAGCCCTTAGCTCCAGGCACACTGCAGCTGTTCAAGGCATCCCAAGGGGAGTACAAAAGTGCAACAACATGGCAGCTTTCACAGCTTTTTCCTTGGCACCATCCCTATACCTAGGCTGATTTATCTGCCTAGGGTTAGGGTTAGGGTTCAGCCTAGGGCTTGGAGTTTTTTAACCAGGAAGCCCTGAGTTCCAGGCTTACTTCATCTGCCAAAGGCATCCCAAAGGGAGTGCAGAAGTGCCACAACATGGCTGCTTTCACGGCTTTTCCCTTAGGAAGAACCCTAATACCCGGCTGATTTACCTTCCTAGGGTTACTGTTAGGCTTAGGCCTAGGACTTTTAAAACCAGGAAGCCCTGGGCTCCAGGCACACTGCAGCTGCGAAAGGCATCCCAAGGGGAGCGCAAAAGTGACGCAACTTGGCTGCCACCACTGATATTTCCATGAGACCATCCCGAACCATAGGCTGATTTTCCTTCCTAGGCTTAAGGTTTGAGTTACGCCTAGGGTAAGGGCTCTATTAACCAGAAAGCCCTGAGTTCCAAGAACACAGCAGCTGCGAAGGACTAGCCAAGAAGAGCGCAAAAGTAGCACAACATGCCTGCCTCCACAGCTTTTTCCTTGGGGACATGCCTAATTCCTGGCTGATTTGCCTTTCTCGTCTTAGGGTTGGGGTTCGGCCTAGGGCTAGGATTTTTAAAATCAGGAAGCCCTGAGTTCCAGGCACACTGCAGCTGTGAAAGGCATCCAAAAGGGAGTGCAAAAGTGCCACAACATGGCTGCTTTCACGGCTTTTTCCTTGGCAAGAAGCCTAACATCAGGCTGATTTACCTTCCCAGGGTTACTGTTAGGCTTAGGCCTAGGGCTAGGATTTTTAAAACTAGGAAGCCCTGGGCTCCAGGCACACTGCAGCTGTTCAAGGCATCCCAAGGGGAGTACAAAAGTGCTACAACATGGCAGCTTTCACAGCTTTTTCCTTGGCACCATCCCTATACCTAGGCTGATTTATCTGCCTAGGGTTAGGGTTAGGCTTCAGCCTAGGGCTTGGATTTCTTTAACCAGGAAGCCCTGAGTTCCAGGCTTACTTCATCTGCCAAAGGCATCCCAAAGGGAGTGCAGAAGTGCCACAACATGGCTGCTTTCACGGCTTTTCCCTTACGAAGAACCCTAATACCCGGCTGATTTACCTTCCTAGGGTTACTGTTAGGCTTAGGCCTAGGACTTTTAAAACCAGGAAGCCCTGGGCTCCAGGCACACTGCAGCTGCGAAAGGCATCCCAAGGGGAGCGCAAAAGTGACGCAACTTGGCTGCCACCACTGATATTTCCATGAGACCATCCCGAACCATAGGCTGATTTTCCTTCCTAGGGTTAAGGTTTGAGTTACGCCTAGGGTAAGGGTCTATTAACCAGAAAGCCCTGAGTTCCAAGAACACAGCAGCTGCGAAGGACTAGCCAAGAAGAGCGCAAAAGTACCACAACATGCCTGCCTCCACAGCTTTTTCCTTGGGGACATGCCTAATTCCTGGCTGATTTGCCTTTCTCGTCTTAGGGTTGGGGTTCGGCCTAGGGCTAGGATTTTTAAAATCAGGAAGCCCTGAGTTCCAGGCACACTGGAGCTGTGAAAGGCATCCAAAAGGGAGTGCAAAAGTGCCACAACATGGCTGCTTTCACGGCTTTTTCCTTGGCAAGACGCCTAACACCAGGCTGATTTACCTTCCCAGGGTTACTGTTAGGCTTAGGCCTAGGGCTAGGATTTTTGAAACTAGGAAGCCCTTAGCTCCAGGCACACTGCAGCTGTTCAAGGCATCCCAAGGGGAGTACAAAAGTGCAACAACATGGCAGCTTTCACAGCTTTTTCCTTGGCACCATCCCTATACCTAGGCTGATTTATCTGCCTAGGGTTAGGGTTAGGGTTCAGCCTAGGGCTTGGATTTTTTTAACCAGGAAGCCCTGAGTTCCAGGCTTACTTCATCTGCCAAAGGCATCCCAAAGGGAGTGCAGAAGTGCCACAACATGGCAGCTTTCACAGCTTTTTCCTTGGCACCATCCCTATACCTAGGCTGATTTATCTGCCTAGGGTTAGGGTTAGGGTTCAGCCTAGGGCTTGCATTTTTTTAACCAGGAAGCCCTGAGTTCCAGGCTTACTTCATCTGCCAAAGGCATCCCAAAGGGAGTGCAGAAGTGCCACAACATGGCTGCTTTCACGGCTTTTCCCTTAGGAAGAACCCTAATACCCGGCTGATTTACCTTCCTAGGGTTACTGTTAGGCTTAGGCCTAGGACTTTTAAAACCAGGAAGCCCTGGGCTCCAGGCACACTGCAGCTGCGAAAGGCATCCCAAGGGGAGCGCAAAAGTGACGCAACTTGGCTGCCACCACTGATATTTCCATGAGACCATCCCGAACCATAGGCTGATTTTCCTTCCTAGGGTTAAGGTTTGAGTTACGCCTAGGGTAAGGGTCTATTAACCAGAAAGCCCTGAGTTCCAAGAACACAGCAGCTGCGAAGGACTACCCAAGAAGAGCGCAAAAGTACCACAACATGCCTGCCTCCACAGCTTTTTCCTTGGGGACATGCCTAATTCCTGGCTGATTTGCCTTTCTCGTCTTAGGGTTGGGGTTCGGCCTAGGGCTAGGATTTTTAAAAGCAGGAAGCCCTGAGTTCCAGGCACACTGGAGCTGTGAAAGGCATCCAAAAGGGAGTGCAAAAGTGCCACAACATGGCTGCTTTCACGGCTTTTTCCTTGGCAAGACGCCTAACACCAGGCTGATTTACCTTCCCAGGGTTACTGTTAGGCTTAGGCCTAGGGCTAGGATTTTTAAAACTAGGAAGCCCTGGGCTCCAGACACACTGCAGCTGTTCAAGGCATCCCAAGGGGAGTACAAAAGTGCAACAACATGGCAGCTTTCACAGCTTTTTCCTTGGCACCATCCCTATACCTAGGCTGATTTATCTGCCTAGGGTTAGGGTTAGGGTTCAGCCTAGGGCTTGGATTTCTTTAAGCAGGAAGCCCTGAGTTCCAGGCTTACTTCATCTGCCAAAGGCATCCCAAAGGGAGTGCAGAAGTGCCACAACATGGCTGCTTTCACGGCTTTTCCCTTAGGAAGAACCCTAATACCCGGCTGATTTACCTTCCTAGGGTTACTGTTAGGCTTAGGCCTAGGACTTTTAAAACCAGGAAGCCCTGGGCTCCAGGCACACTGCAGCTGCGAAAGGCATCCCAAGGGGAGCGCAAAAGTGACGCAACTTGGCTGCCACCACTGATATTTCCATGAGACCATCCCGAACCATAGGCTGATTTTCCTTCCTAGGGTTAAGGTTTGAGTTACGCCTAGGGTAAGGGCTCTATTAACCAGAAAGCCCTGAGTTCCAAGAACACAGCAGCTGCGAAGGACTAGCCAAGAAGAGCGCAAAAGTACCACAACATGCCTGCCTCCACAGCTTTTTCCTTGGGGACATGCCTAATTCCTGGCTGATTTGCCTTTCTCGTCTTAGGGTTGGGGTTCGGCCTAGGGCTAGGATTTTTAAAATCAGGAAGCCCTGAGTTCCAGGCACA
This sequence comes from Ammospiza caudacuta, assembly GCF_027887145.1. NCBI lineage: Eukaryota > Metazoa > Chordata > Aves > Passeriformes > Passerellidae > Ammospiza > Ammospiza caudacuta. Next base: position 157,675 of record NW_026682969.1, read on the forward strand.
CTGCAGCTGTGAAAGGCATCCAAAAGGGAGTGCAAAAGTGCCACAACATGGCTGCTTTCACGGCTTTTTCCTTGGCAAGAAGCCTAACACCAGGCTGATTTACCTTCCCAGGGTTACTGTTAGGCTTAGGCCTAGGGCTAGGATTTTTAAAACTAGGAAGCCCTTAGCTCCAGGCACACTGCAGCTGTTCAAGGCATCCCAAGGGGAGTACAAAAGTGCAACAACATGGCAGCTTTCACAGCTTTTTCCTTGGCACCATCCCTATACCTAGGCTGATTTATCTGCCTAGGGTTAGGGTTAGGGTTCAGCCTAGGGCTTGGAGTTTTTTAACCAGGAAGCCCTGAGTTCCAGGCTTACTTCATCTGCCAAAGGCATCCCAAAGGGAGTGCAGAAGTGCCACAACATGGCTGCTTTCACGGCTTTTCCCTTAGGAAGAACCCTAATACCCGGCTGATTTACCTTCCTAGGGTTACTGTTAGGCTTAGGCCTAGGACTTTTAAAACCAGGAAGCCCTGGGCTCCAGGCACACTGCAGCTGCGAAAGGCATCCCAAGGGGAGCGCAAAAGTGACGCAACTTGGCTGCCACCACTGATATTTCCATGAGACCATCCCGAACCATAGGCTGATTTTCCTTCCTAGGGTTAAGGTTTGAGTTACGCCTAGGGTAAGGGCTCTATTAACCAGAAAGCCCTGAGTTCCAAGAACACAGCAGCTGCGAAGGACTAGCCAAGAAGAGCGCAAAAGTACCACAACATGCCTGCCTCCACAGCTTTTTCCTTGGGGACATGCCTAATTCCTGGCTGATTTGCCTTTCTCGTCTTAGGGTTGCGGTTCGGCCTAGGGCTAGGATTTTTAAAATCAGGAAGCCCTGAGTTCTAGGCACACTGCAGCTGTGAAAGGCATCCAAAAGGGAGTGCAAAAGTGCCACAACATGGCTGCTTTCACGGCTTTTTCCTTGGCAAGAAGCCTAACACCAGGCTGATTTACCTTCCCAGGGTTACTGTTAGGCTTAGGCCTAGGGCTAGGATTTTTAAAACTAGGAAGCCCTGGGCTTCAGGCACACTGCAGCTGTTCAAGGCATCCCAAGGGGAGTACAAAAGTGCAACAACATGGCAGCTTTCACAGCTTTTTCCTTGGCACCATCCCTATACCTAGGCTGATTTATCTGCCTAGGGTTAGGGTTAGGGTTCACCCTAGGGCTTGGATTTCTTTAACCAGGAAGCCCTGAGTTCCAGGCTTACTTCATCTGCCAAAGGCATCCCAAAGGGAGTGCAGAAGTGCCACAACATGGCTGCTTTCACGGCTTTTCCCTTAGGAAGAACCCTAATACCCGGCTGATTTACCTTCCTAGGGTTACTGTTAGGCTTAGGCCTAGGACTTTTAAAACCAGGAAGCCCTGGGCTCCAGGCACACTGCAGCTGCGAAAGGCATCCCAAGGGGAGCGCAAAAGTGACGCAACTTGGCTGCCACCACTGATATTTCCATGAGACCATCCCGAACCATAGGCTGATTTTCCTTCCTAGGGTTAAGGTTTGAGTTACGCCTAGGGTAAGGGCTCTATTAACCAGAAAGCCCTGAGTTCCAAGAACACAGCAGCTGCGAAGGACTAGCCAAGAAGAGCGCAAAAGTAGCACAACATGCCTGCCTCCACAGCTTTTTCCTTGGGGACATGCCTAATTCCTGGCTGATTTGCCTTTCTCGTCTTAGGGTTGGGGTTCGGCCTAGGGCTAGGATTTTTAAAAGCAGGAAGCCCTGAGTTCCAGGCACACTGCAGCTGTGAAAGGCATCCAAAAGGGAGTGCAAAAGTGCCACAACATGGCTGCTTTCACGGCTTTTTCCTTGGCAAGAAGCCTAACACCAGGCTGATTGACCTTCCCAGGGTTACTGTTAGGCTTAGGCCTAGGGCTAGGATTTTTAAAACTAGGAAGCCCTTGGCTCCAGACACACTGCAGCTGTTCAAGGCATCCCAAGGGGAGTACAAAAGTGCTACAACATGGCAGCTTTCACAGCTTTTTCCTTGGCACCATCCCTATACCTAGGCTGATTTATCTGCCTAGGGTTAGGGTTAGGGTTCAGCCTAGGGCTTGGAGTTTTTTAACCAGGAAGCCCTGAGTTCCAGGCTTACTTCATCTGCCAAAGGCATCCCAAAGGGAGTGCAGAAGTGCCACAACATGGCTGCTTTCACGGCTTTTCCCTTAGGAAGAACCCTAATACCCGGCTGATTTACCTTCCTAGGGTTACTGTTAGGCTTAGGCCTAGGACTTTTAAAACCAGGAAGCCCTGGGCTCCAGGCACACTGCAGCTGCGAAAGGCATCCCAAGGGGAGCGCAAAATTGACGCAACTTGGCTGCCACCACTGATATTTCCATGAGACCATCCCGAACCATAGGCTGATTTTCCTTCCTAGGGTTAAGGTTTGAGTTACGCCTAGGGTAAGGGCTCTATTAACCAGAAAGCCCTGAGTTCCAAGAACACAGCAGCTGCGAAGGACTAGCCAAGAAGAGCGCAAAAGTACCACAACATGCCTGCCTCCACAGCTTTTTCCTTGGGGACATGCCTAATTCCTGGCTGATTTGCCTTTCTCGTCTTAGGGTTGGGGTTCGGCCTAGGGCTAGGATTTTTAAAATCAGGAAGCCCTGAGTTCCAGGCACACTGCAGCTGTGAAAGGCATCCAAAAGGGAGTGCAAAAGTGCCACAACATGGCTGCTTTCACGGCTTTTTCCTTGGCAAGAAGCCTAACATCAGGCTGATTTACCTTCCCAGGGTTACTGTTAGGCTTAGGCCTAGGGCTAGGATTTTTAAAACTAGGAAGCCCTGGGCTCCAGGCACACTGCAGCTGTTCAAGGCATCCCAAGGGGAGTACAAAAGTGCTACAACATGGCAGCTTTCACAGCTTTTTCCTTGGCACCATCCCTATACCTAGGCTGATTTATCTGCCTAGGGTTAGGGTTAGGCTTCAGCCTAGGGCTTGGATTTCTTTAACCAGGAAGCCCTGAGTTCCAGGCTTACTTCATCTGCCAAAGGCATCCCAAAGGGAGTGCAGAAGTGCCACAACATGGCTGCTTTCACGGCTTTTCCCTTAGGAAGAACCCTAATACCCGGCTGATTTACCTTCCTAGGGTTACTGTTAGGCTTAGGCCTAGGACTTTTAAAACCAGGAAGCCCTGGGCTCCAGGCACACTGCAGCTGCGAAAGGCATCCCAAGGGGAGCGCAAAAGTGACGCAACTTGGCTGCCACCACTGATATTTCCATGAGACCATCCCGAACCATAGGCTGATTTTCCTTCCTAGGGTTAAGGTTTGAGTTACGCCTAGGGTAAGGGCTCTATTAACCAGAAAGCCCTGAGTTCCAAGAACACAGCAGCTGCGAAGGACTAGCCAAGAAGAGCGCAAAAGTACCACAACATGCCTGCCTCCACAGCTTTTTCCTTGGGGACATGCCTAATTCCTGGCTGATTTGCCTTTCTCGTCTTAGGGTTGGGGTTCGGCCTAGGGCTAGGATTTTTAAAAGCAGGAAGCCCTGAGTTCCAGGCACACTGGAGCTGTGAAAGGCATCCAAAAGGGAGTGCAAAAGTGCCACAACATGGCTGCTTTCACGGCTTTTTCCTTGGCAAGAAGCCTAACACCAGGCTGATTTACCTTCCCAGGGTTACTGTTAGGCTTAGGCCTAGGGCTAGGATTTTTAAAACTAGGAAGCCCTTAGCTCCAGGCACACTGCAGCTGTTCAAGGCATCCCAAGGGGAGTACAAAAGTGCAACAACATGGCAGCTTTCACAGCTTTTTCCTTGGCACCATCCCTATACCTAGGCTGATTTATCTGCCTAGGGTTAGGGTTAGGGTTCAGCCTAGGGCTTGGAGTTTTTTAACCAGGAAGCCCTGAGTTCCAGGCTTACTTCATCTGCCAAAGGCATCCCAAAGGGAGTGCAGAAGTGCCACAACATGGCTGCTTTCACGGCTTTTCCCTTAGGAAGAACCATAACACCCGGCTGATTTACCTTCCTAGGGTTACTGTTAGGCTTAGGCCTAGGACTTTTAAAACCAGGAAGCCCTGGGCTCCAGGCACACTGCAGCTGCGAAAGGCATCCCAAGGGGAGCGCAAAAGTGACGCAACTTGGCTGCCACCACTGATATTTCCATGAGACCATCCCGAACCATAGTCTGATTTTCCTTCCTAGGCTTAAGGTTTGAGTTACGCCTAGGGTAAGGGCTCTATTAACCAGAAAGCCCTGAGTTCCAAGAACACAGCAGCTGCGAAGGACTAGCCAAGAAGAGCGCAAAAGTAGCACAACATGCCTGCCTCCACAGCTTTTTCCTTGGGGACATGCCTAATTCCTGGCTGATTTGCCTTTCTCGTCTTAGGGTTGGGGTTCGGCCTAGGGCTAGGATTTTTAAAATCAGGAAGCCCTGAGTTCCAGGCACACTGCAGCTGTGAAAGGCATCCAAAAGGGAGTGCAAAAGTGCCACAACATGGCTGCTTTCACGGCTTTTTCCTTGGCAAGAAGCCTAACATCAGGCTGATTTACCTTCCCAGGGTTACTGTTAGGCTTAGGCCTAGGGCTAGGATTTTTAAAACTAGGAAGCCCTGGGCTCCAGGCACACTGCAGCTGTTCAAGGCATCCCAAGGGGAGTACAAAAGTGCTACAACATGGCAGCTTTCACAGCTTTTTCCTTGGCACCATCCCTATACCTAGGCTGATTTATCTGCCTAGGGTTAGGGTTAGGCTTCAGCCTAGGGCTTGGATTTCTTTAACCAGGAAGCCCTGAGTTCCAGGCTTACTTCATCTGCCAAAGGCATCCCAAAGGGAGTGCAGAAGTGCCACAACATGGCTGCTTTCACGGCTTTTCCCTTACGAAGAACCCTAATACCCGGCTGATTTACCTTCCTAGGGTTACTGTTAGGCTTAGGCCTAGGACTTTTAAAACCAGGAAGCCCTGGGCTCCAGGCACACTGCAGCTGCGAAAGGCATCCCAAGGGGAGCGCAAAAGTGACGCAACTTGGCTGCCACCACTGATATTTCCATGAGACCATCCCGAACCATAGGCTGATTTTCCTTCCTAGGGTTAAGGTTTGAGTTACGCCTAGGGTAAGGGTCTATTAACCAGAAAGCCCTGAGTTCCAAGAACACAGCAGCTGCGAAGGACTAGCCAAGAAGAGCGCAAAAGTACCACAACATGCCTGCCTCCACAGCTTTTTCCTTGGGGACATGCCTAATTCCTGGCTGATTTGCCTTTCTCGTCTTAGGGTTGGGGTTCGGCCTAGGGCTAGGATTTTTAAAATCAGGAAGCCCTGAGTTCCAGGCACACTGGAGCTGTGAAAGGCATCCAAAAGGGAGTGCAAAAGTGCCACAACATGGCTGCTTTCACGGCTTTTTCCTTGGCAAGACGCCTAACACCAGGCTGATTTACCTTCCCAGGGTTACTGTTAGGCTTAGGCCTAGGGCTAGGATTTTTGAAACTAGGAAGCCCTGGGCTCCAGGCACACTGCAGCTGTTCAAGGCATCCCAAGGGGAGTACAAAAGTGCAACAACATGGCAGCTTTCACAGCTTTTTCCTTGGCACCATCCCTATACCTAGGCTGATTTATCTGCCTAGGGTTAGGGTTAGGGTTCAGCCTAGGGCTTGGATTTTTTTAACCAGGAAGCCCTGAGTTCCAGGCTTACTTCATCTGCCAAAGGCATCCCAAAGGGAGTGCAGAAGTGCCACAACATGGCAGCTTTCACAGCTTTTTCCTTGGCACCATCCCTATACCTAGGCTGATTTATCTGCCTAGGGTTAGGGTTAGGGTTCAGCCTAGGGCTTGCATTTTTTTAACCAGGAAGCCCTGAGTTCCAGGCTTACTTCATCTGCCAAAGGCATCCCAAAGGGAGTGCAGAAGTGCCACAACATGGCTGCTTTCACGGCTTTTCCCTTAGGAAGAACCCTAATACCCGGCTGATTTACCTTCCTAGGGTTACTGTTAGGCTTAGGCCTAGGACTTTTAAAACCAGGAAGCCCTGGGCTCCAGGCACACTGCAGCTGCGAAAGGCATCCCAAGGGGAGCGCAAAAGTGACGCAACTTGGCTGCCACCACTGATATTTCCATGAGACCATCCCGAACCATAGGCTGATTTTCCTTCCTAGGGTTAAGGTTTGAGTTACGCCTAGGGTAAGGGTCTATTAACCAGAAAGCCCTGAGTTCCAAGAACACAGCAGCTGCGAAGGACTACCCAAGAAGAGCGCAAAAGTACCACAACATGCCTGCCTCCACAGCTTTTTCCTTGGGGACATGCCTAATTCCTGGCTGATTTGCCTTTCTCGTCTTAGGGTTGGGGTTCGGCCTAGGGCTAGGATTTTTAAAAGCAGGAAGCCCTGAGTTCCAGGCACACTGGAGCTGTGAAAGGCATCCAAAAGGGAGTGCAAAAGTGCCACAACATGGCTGCTTTCACGGCTTTTTCCTTGGCAAGACGCCTAACACCAGGCTGATTTACCTTCCCAGGGTTACTGTTAGGCTTAGGCCTAGGGCTAGGATTTTTAAAACTAGGAAGCCCTTAGCTCCAGTAACCCTGCAGCTGTTCAAGGCATCCCAAGGGGAGTACAAAAGTGCAACAACATGGCAGCTTTCACAGCTTTTTCCTTGGCACCATCCCTATACCTAGGCTGATTTATCTGCCTAGGGTTAGGGTTAGGGTTCAGCCTAGGGCTTGGATTTCTTTAACCAGGAAGCCCTGAGTTCCAGGCTTACTTCATCTGCCAAAGGCATCCCAAAGGGAGTGCAGAAGTGCCACAACATGGCTGCTTTCACGGCTTTTCCCTTAGGAAGAACCCTAATACCCGGCTGATTTACCTTCCTAGGGTTACTGTTAGGCTTAGGCCTAGGACTTTTAAAACCAGGAAGCCCTGGGCTCCAGGCACACTGCAGCTGCGAAAGGCATCCCAAGGGGAGCGCAAAAGTGACGCAACTTGGCTGCCACCACTGATATTTCCATGAGACCATCCCGAACCATAGGCTGATTTTCCTTCCTAGGGTTAAGGTTTGAGTTACGCCTAGGGTAAGGGTCTATTAACCAGAAAGCCCTGAGTTCCAAGAACACAGCAGCTGCGAAGGACTACCCAAGAAGAGCGCAAAAGTACCACAACATGCCTGCCTCCACAGCTTTTTCCTTGGGGACATGCCTAATTCCTGGCTGATTTGCCTTTCTCGTCTTAGGGTTGGGGTTCGGCCTAGGGCTAGGATTTTTAAAAGCAGGAAGCCCTGAGTTCCAGGCACACTGGAGCTGTGAAAGGCATCCAAAAGGGAGTGCAAAAGTGCCACAACATGGCTGCTTTCACGGCTTTTTCCTTGGCAAGAAGCCTAACACCAGGCTGATTTACCTTCCCAGGGTTACTGTTAGGCTTAGGCCTAGGGCTAGGATTTTTAAAACTAGGAAGCCCTTAGCTCCAGGCACACTGCAGCTGTTCAAGGCATCCCAAGGGGAGTACAAAAGTGCAACAACATGGCAGCTTTCACAGCTTTTTCCTTGGCACCATCCCTATACCTAGGCTGATTTATCTGCCTAGGGTTAGGGTTAGGGTTCAGCCTAGGGCTTGGATTTCTTTAACCAGGAAGCCCTGAGTTCCAGGCTTACTTCATCTGCCAAAGGCATCCCAAAGGGAGTGCAGAAGTGCCACAACATGGCTGCTTTCACGGCTTTTCCCTTAGGAAGAACCCTAATACCCGGCTGATTTACCTTCCTAGGGTTACTGTTAGGCTTAGGCCTAGGACTTTTAAAACCAGGAAGCCCTGGGCTCCAGGCACACTGCAGCTGCGAAAGGCAGGCATCCCAAGGGGAGTGCAAAAGTGACGCAACTTGGCTGCCACCACTGATATTTCCATGAGACCATCCCGAACCATAGGCTGATTTTCCTTCCTAGGGTTAAGGTTTGAGTTACGCCTAGGGTAAGGGTCTATTAACCAGAAAGCCCTGAGTTCCAAGAACACAGCAGCTGCGAAGGACTAGCCAAGAAGAGCGCAAAAGTAGCACAACATGCCTGCCTCCACAGCTTTTTCCTTGGGGACATGCCTAATTCCTGGCTGATTTGCCTTTCTCGTCTTAGGGTTGGGGTTCGGCCTAGGGCTAGGATTTTTAAAAGCAGGAAGCCCTGAGTTCCAGGCACACTGGAGCTGTGAAAGGCATCCAAAAGGGAGTGCAAAAGTGCCACAACATGGCTGCTTTCACGGCTTTTTCCTTGGCAAGACGCCTAACACCAGGCTGATTTACCTTCCCAGGGTTACTGTTAGGCTTAGGCCTAGGGCTAGGATTTTTAAAACTAGGAAGCCCTTAGCTCCAGGCACACTGCAGCTGTTCAAGGCATCCCAAGGGGAGTACAAAAGTGCAACAACATGGCAGCTTTCACAGCTTTTTCCTTGGCACCATCCCTATACCTAGGCTGATTTATCTGCCTAGGGTTAGGGTTAGGGTTCAGCCTAGGGCTTGGATTTCTTTAACCAGGAAGCCCTGAGTTCCAGGCTTACTTCATCTGCCAAAGGCATCCCAAAGGGAGTGCAGAAGTGCCACAACATGGCTGCTTTCACGGCTTTTCCCTTAGGAAGAACCCTAATACCCGGCTGATTTACCTTCCTAGGGTTACTGTTAGGCTTAGGCCTAGGACTTTTAAAACCAGGAAGCCCTGGGCTCCAGGCACACTGCAGCTGCGAAAGGCATCCCAAGGGGAGCGCAAAAGTGACGCAACTTGGCTGCCACCACTGATATTTCCATGAGACCATCCCGAACCATAGGCTGATTTTCCTTCCTAGGGTTAAGGTTTGAGTTACGCCTAGGGTAAGGGTCTATTAACCAGAAAGCCCTGAGTTCCAAGAACACAGCAGCTGCGAAGGACTAGCCAAGAAGAGCGCAAAAGTACCACAACATGCCTGCCTCCACAGCTTTTTCCTTGGGGACATGCCTAATTCCTGGCTGATTTGCCTTTCTCGTCTTAGGGTTGGGGTTCGGCCTAGGGCTAGGATTTTTAAAATCAGGAAGCCCTGAGTTCCAGGCACACTGGAGCTGTGAAAGGCATCCAAAAGGGAGTGCAAAAGTGCCACAACATGGCTGCTTTCACGGCTTTTTCCTTGGCAAGAAGCCTAACACCAGGCTGATTTACCTTCCCAGGGTTACTGTTAGGCTTAGGCCTAGGGCTAGGATTTTTAAAACTAGGAAGCCCTTAGCTCCAGGCACACTGCAGCTGTTCAAGGCATCCCAAGGGGAGTACAAAAGTGCAACAACATGGCAGCTTTCACAGCTTTTTCCTTGGCACCATCCCTATACCTAGGCTGATTTATCTGCCTAGGGTTAGGGTTAGGCTTCAGCCTAGGGCTTGGATTTCTTTAACCAGGAAGCCCTGAGTTCCAGGCTTACTTCATCTGCCAAAGGCATCCCAAAGGGAGTGCAGAAGTGCCACAACATGGCTGCTTTCACGGCTTTTCCCTTAGGAAGAACCCTAATACCCGGCTGATTTACCTTCCTAGGGTTACTGTTAGGCTTAGGCCTAGGACTTTTAAAACCAGGAAGCCCTGGGCTCCAGGCACACTGCAGCTGCGAAAGGCATCCCAAGGGGAGCGCAAAAGTGACGCAACTTGGCTGCCACCACTGATATTTCCATGAGACCATCCCGAACCATAGGCTGATTTTCCTTCCTAGGGTTAAGGTTTGAGTTACGCCTAGGGTAAGGGTCTATTAACCAGAAAGCCCTGAGTTCCAAGAACACAGCAGCTGCGAAGGACTAGCCAAGAAGAGCGCAAAAGTACCACAACATGCCTGCCTCCACAGCTTTTTCCTTGGGGACATGCCTAATTCCTGGCTGATTTGCCTTTCTCGTCTTAGGGTTGGGGTTCGGCCTAGGGCTAGGATTTTTAAAAGCAGGAAGCCCTGAGTTCCAGGCACACTGGAGCTGTGAAAGGCATCCAAAAGGGAGTGCAAAAGTGCCACAACATGGCTGCTTTCACGGCTTTTTCCTTGGCAAGACGCCTAACACCAGGCTGATTTACCTTCCCAGGGTTACTGTTAGGCTTAGGCCTAGGGCTAGGATTTTTGAAACTAGGAAGCCCTGGGCTCCAGGCACACTGCAGCTGTTCAAGGCATCCCAAGGGGAGTACAAAAGTGCAACAACATGGCAGCTTTCACAGCTTTTTCCTTGGCACCATCCCTATACCTAGGCTGATTTATCTGCCTAGGGTTAGGGTTAGGGTTCAGCCTAGGGCTTGGATTTTTTTAACCAGGAAGCCCTGAGTTCCAGGCTTACTTCATCTGCCAAAGGCATCCCAAAGGGAGTGCAGAAGTGCCACAACATGGCAGCTTTCACAGCTTTTTCCTTGGCACCATCCCTATACCTAGGCTGATTTATCTGCCTAGGGTTAGGGTTAGGGTTCAGCCTAGGGCTTGCATTTTTTTAACCAGGAAGCCCTGAGTTCCAGGCTTACTTCATCTGCCAAAGGCATCCCAAAGGGAGTGCAGAAGTGCCACAACATGGCTGCTTTCACGGCTTTTCCCTTAGGAAGAACCCTAATACCCGGCTGATTTACCTTCCTAGGGTTACTGTTAGGCTTAGGCCTAGGACTTTTAAAACCAGGAAGCCCTGGGCTCCAGGCACACTGCAGCTGCGAAAGGCATCCCAAGGGGAGCGCAAAAGTGACGCAACTTGGCTGCCACCACTGATATTTCCATGAGACCATCCCGAACCATAGGCTGATTTTCCTTCCTAGGGTTAAGGTTTGAGTTACGCCTAGGGTAAGGGTCTATTAACCAGAAAGCCCTGAGTTCCAAGAACACAGCAGCTGCGAAGGACTAGCCAAGAAGAGCGCAAAAGTAGCACAACATGCCTGCCTCCACAGCTTTTTCCTTGGGGACATGCCTAATTCCTGGCTGATTTGCCTTTCTCGTCTTAGGGTTGGGGTTCGGCCTAGGGCTAGGATTTTTAAAATCAGGAAGCCCTGAGTTCCAGGCACACTGCAGCTGTGAAAGGCATCCAAAAGGGAGTGCAAAAGTGCCACAACATGGCTGCTTTCACGGCTTTTTCCTTGGCAAGAAGCCTAACACAAGGCTGATTTGCCTTCCCAGGGTTACTGTTAGGCTTAGGCCTAGGGCTAGGATTTTTAAAACTAGGAAGCCCTTAGCTCCAGGCACACTGCAGCTGTTCAAGGCATCCCAAGGGGAGTACAAAAGTGCAACAACATGGCAGCTTTCACAGCTTTTTCCTTGGCACCATCCCTATACCTAGGCTGATTTATCTGCCTAGGGTTAGGGTTAGGGTTCAGCCTAGGGCTTGGATTTCTTTAACCAGGAAGCCCTGAGTTCCAGGCTTACTTCATCTGCCAAAGGCATCCCAAAGGGAGTGCAGAAGTGCCACAACATGGCTGCTTTCACGGCTTTTCCCTTAGGAAGAACCCTAATACCCGGCTGATTTACCTTCCTAGGGTTACTGTTAGGCTTAGGCCTAGGACTTTTAAAACCAGGAAGCCCTGGGCTCCAGGCACACTGCAGCTGCGAAAGGCATCCCAAGGGGAGCGCAAAAGTGACGCAACTTGGCTGCCACCACTGATATTTCCATGAGACCATCCCGAACCATAGGCTGATTTTCCTTCCTAGGGTTAAGGTTTGAGTTACGCCTAGGGTAAGGGCTCTATTAACCAGAAAGCCCTGAGTTCCAAGAACACAGCAGCTGCGAAGGACTACCCAAAAAGAGCGCAAAAGTACCACAACATGCCTGCCTCCACAGCTTTTTCCTTGGGGACATGTCTAATTCCTGGCTGATTTGCCTTTCTCGTCTTAGGGTTGGGGTTCGGCCTAGGACTAGGATTTTTAAAAGCAGGAAGCCCTGAGTTCCAGGCACACTGGAGCTGTGAAAGGCATCCAAAAGGGAGTGCAAAAGTGCCACAACATGGCTGCTTTCACGGCTTTTTCCTTGGCAAGAAGCCTAACACCAGGCTGATTTACCTTCCCAGGGTTACTGTTAGGCTTAGGCCTAGGGCTAGGATTTTTAAAACTAGGTAGCCCTTAGCTCCAGGCACACTGCAGCTATTCAAGGCATCCCAAGGGGAGTACAAAAGTGCAACAACATGGCAGCTTTCACAGCTTTTTCCTTGGCACCATCCCTATACCTAGGCTGATTTATCTGCCTAGGGTTAGGGTTAGGGTTCAGCCTAGGGCTTGGATTTTTTTAACCAGGAAGCCCTGAGTTCCAGGCTTACTTCATCTGCCAAAGGCATCCCAAAGGGAGTGCAGAAGTGCCACAACATGGCTGCTTTCACGGCTTTTCCCTTAGGAAGAACCCTAATACCCGGCTGATTTACCTTCCTAGGGTTACTGTTAGGCTTAGGCCTAGGACTTTTAAAACCAGGAAACCCTGGGCTCCAGGCAACACTGCAGCTGCGAAAGGCATCCCAAGGGGAGCGCAAAAGTGACGCAACTTGGCTGCCACCACTGATATTTCCATGAGACCATCCCGAACCATAGGCTGATTTTCCTTCCTAGGGTTAAGGTTTGAGTTACGCCTAGGGTAAGGGTCTATTAAGCAGAAAGCCCTGAGTTCCAAGAACACAGCAGCTGCGAAGGACTAGCCAAGAAGAGCGCAAAAGTACCACAACATGCCTGCCTCCACAGCTTTTTCCTTGGGGACATGCCTAATTCCTGGCTGATTTGCCTTTCTCGTCTTAGGGTTGGGGTTCGGCCTAGGGCTAGGATTTTTAAAAGCAGGAAGCCCTGAGTTCCAGGCACACTGCAGCTGTGAAAGGCATCCAAAAGGGAGTGCAAAAGTGCCACAACATGGCTGCTTTCACGGCTTTTTCCTTGGCAAGAAGCCTAACACCAGGCTGATTTACCTTCCCAGGGTTACTGTTAGGCTTAGGCCTAGGGCTAGGATTTTTAAAACTAGGAAGCCCTTAGCTCCAGGCACACTGCAGCTGTTCAAGGCATCCCAAGGGGAGTACAAAAGTGCAACAACATGGCAGCTTTCACAGCTTTTTCCTTGGCACCATCCCTATACCTAGGCTGATTTATCTGCCTAGGGTTAGGGTTAGGGTTCAGCCTAGGGCTTGGATTTCTTTAACCAGGAAGCCCTGAGTTCCAGGCTTACTTCATCTGCCAAAGGCATCCCAAAGGGAGTGCAGAAGTGCCACAACATGGCTGCTTTCACGGCTTTTCCCTTAGGAAGAACCCTAATACCCGGCTGATTTACCTTCCTAGGGTTACTGTTAGGCTTAGGCCTAGGACTTTTAAAACCAGGAAGCCCTGGGCTCCAGGCACACTGCAGCTGCGAAAGGCATCCCAAGGGGAGCGCAAAAGTGACGCAACTTGGCTGCCACCACTGATATTTCCATGAGACCATCCCGAACCATAGGCTGATTTTCCTTCCTAGGGTTAAGGTTTGAGTTACGCCTAGGGTAAGGGTCTATTAACCAGAAAGCCCTGAGTTCCAAGAACACAGCAGCTGCGAAGGACTAGCCAAGAAGAGCGCAAAAGTAGCACAACATGCCTGCCTCCACAGCTTTTTCCTTGGGGACATGCCTAATTCCTGGCTGATTTGCCTTTCTTGTCTTAGGGTTGAGGTTCGGCCTAGGGCTAGGATTTTTAAAATCAGGAAGCCCTGAGTTCCAGGCACACTGGAGCTGTGAAAGGCATCCAAAAGGGAGTGCAAAAGTGCCACAACATGGCTGCTTTCACGGCTTTTTCCTTGGCAAGAAGCCTAACACCAGGCTGATTTACCTTCCCAGGGTTACTGTTAGGCTTAGGCCTAGGGCTAGGATTTTTAAAACTAGGAAGCCCTTAGCTCCAGGCACACTGCAGCTGTTCAAGGCATCCCAAGGGGAGTACAAAAGTGCAACAACATGGCAGCTTTCACAGCTTTTTCCTTGGCACCATCCCTATACCTAGGCTGATTTATCTGCCTAGGGTTAGGGTTAGGGTTCAGCCTAGGGCTTGGATTTCTTTAACCAGGAAGCCCTGAGTTCCAGGCTTACTTCATCTGCCAAAGGCATCCCAAAGGGAGTGCAGAAGTGCCACAACATGGCTGCTTTCACGGCTTTTCCCTTAGGAAGAACCCTAATACCCGGCTGATTTACCTTCCTAGGGTTACTGTTAGGCTTAGGCCTAGGACTTTTAAAACCAGGAAGCCCTGGGCTCCAGGCACACTGCAGCTGCGAAAGGCAGGCATCCCAAGGGGAGTGCAAAAGTGACGCAACTTGGCTGCCACCACTGATATTTCCATGAGACCATCCCGAACCATAGGCTGATTTTCCTTCCTAGGGTTAAGGTTTGAGTTACGCCTAGGGTAAGGGTCTATTAACCAGAAAGCCCTGAGTTCCAAGAACACAGCAGCTGCGAAGGACTAGCCAAGAAGAGCGCAAAAGTAGCACAACATGCCTGCCTCCACAGCTTTTTCCTTGGGGACATGCCTAATTCCTGGCTGATTTGCCTTTCTCGTCTTAGGGTTGGGGTTCGGCCTAGGGCTAGGATTTTTAAAAGCAGGAAGCCCTGAGTTCCAGGCACACTGGAGCTGTGAAAGGCATCCAAAAGGGAGTGCAAAAGTGCCACAACATGGCTGCTTTCACGGCTTTTTCCTTGGCAAGACGCCTAACACCAGGCTGACTTACCTTCCCAGGGTTACTGTTAGGCTTAGGCCTAGGGCTAGGATTTTTAAAACTAGGAAGCCCTTAGCTCCAGGCACACTGCAGCTGTTCAAGGCATCCCAAGGGGAGTACAAAAGTGCAACAACATGGCAGCTTTCACAGCTTTTTCCTTGGCACCATCCCTATACCTAGGCTGATTTATCTGCCTAGGGTTAGGGTTAGGGTTCAGCCTAGGGCTTGGATTTCTTTAACCAGGAAGCCCTGAGTTCCAGGCTTACTTCATCTGCCAAAGGCATCCCAAAGGGAGTGCAGAAGTGCCACAACATGGCTGCTTTCACGGCTTTTCCCTTAGGAAGAACCCTAATACCCGGCTGATTTACCTTCCTAGGGTTACTGTTAGGCTTAGGCCTAGGACTTTTAAAACCAGGAAGCCCTGGGCTCCAGGCACACTGCAGCTGCGAAAGGCATCCCAAGGGGAGCGCAAAAGTGACGCAACTTGGCTGCCACCACTGATATTTCCATGAGACCATCCCGAACCATAGGCTGATTTTCCTTCCTAGGGTTAAGGTTTGAGTTACGCCTAGGGTAAGGGTCTATTAAGCAGAAAGCCCTGAGTTCCAAGAACACAGCAGCTGCGAAGGACTACCCAAGAAGAGCGCAAAAGTACCACAACATGCCTGCCTCCACAGCTTTTTCCTTGGGGACATGCCTAATTCCTGGCTGATTTGCCTTTCTCGTCTTAGGGTTGGGGTTCGGCCTAGGGCTAGGATTTTTAAAATCAGGAAGCCCTGAGTTCCAGGCACACTGGAGCTGTGAAAGGCATCCAAAAGGGAGTGCAAAAGTGCCACAACATGGCTGCTTTCACGGCTTTTTCCTTGGCAAGAAGCCTAACACCAGGCTGATTTACCTTCCCAGGGTTACTGTTAGGCTTAGGCCTAGGGCTAGGATTTTTAAAACTAGGAAGCCCTTAGCTCCAGGCACACTGCAGCTGTTCAAGGCATCCCAAGGGGAGTACAAAAGTGCAACAACATGGCAGCTTTCACAGCTTTTTCCTTGGCACCATCCCTATACCTAGGCTGATTTATCTGCCTAGGGTTAGGGTTAGGGTTCAGCCTAGGGCTTGGATTTCTTTAACCAGGAAGCCCTGAGTTCCAGGCTTACTTCATCTGCCAAAGGCATCCCAAAGGGAGTGCAGAAGTGCCACAACATGGCTGCTTTCACGGCTTTTCCCTTAGGAAGAACCCTAATACCCGGCTGATTTACCTTCCTAGGGTTACTGTTAGGCTTAGGCCTAGGACTTTTAAAACCAGGAAGCCCTGGGCTCCAGGCACACTGCAGCTGCGAAAGGCATCCCAAGGGGAGCGCAAAAGTGACGCAACTTGGCTGCCACCACTGATATTTCCATGAGACCATCCCGAACCATAGGCTGATTTTCCTTCCTAGGGTTAAGGTTTGAGTTACGCCTAGGGTAAGGGTCTATTAACCAGAAAGCCCTGAGTTCCAAGAACACAGCAGCTGCGAAGGACTAGCCCAGCTGCGAAGGACTAGCCAAGAAGAGCGCAAAAGTACCACAACATGCCTGCCTCCACAGCTTTTTCCTTGGGGACATGCCTAATTCCTGGCTGATTTGCCTTTCTCGTCTTAGGGTTGGGGTTCGGCCTAGGGCTAGGATTTTTAAAAGCAGGAAGCCCTGAGTTCCAGGCACACTGCAGCTGTGAAAGGCATCCAAAAGGGAGTGCAAAAGTGCCACAACATGGCTGCTTTCACGGCTTTTTCCTTGGCAAGACGCCTAACACCAGGCTGATTTACCTTCCCAGGGTTACTGTTAGGCTTAGGCCTAGGGCTAGGATTTTTGAAACTAGGAAGCCCTGGGCTCCAGGCACACTGCAGCTGTTCAAGGCATCCCAAGGGGAGTACAAAAGTGCAACAACATGGCAGCTTTCACAGCTTTTTCCTTGGCACCATCCCTATACCTAGGCTGATTTATCTGCCTAGGGTTAGGGTTAGGGTTCAGCCTAGGGCTTGGATTTTTTTAACCAGGAAGCCCTGAGTTCCAGGCTTACTTCATCTGCCAAAGGCATCCCAAAGGGAGTGCAGAAGTGCCACAACATGGCAGCTTTCACAGCTTTTTCCTTGGCACCATCCCTATACCTAGGCTGATTTATCTGCCTAGGGTTAGGGTTAGGGTTCAGCCTAGGGCTTGCATTTTTTTAACCAGGAAGCCCTGAGTTCCAGGCTTACTTCATCTGCCAAAGGCATCCCAAAGGGAGTGCAGAAGTGCCACAACATGGCTGCTTTCACGGCTTTTCCCTTAGGAAGAACCCTAATACCCGGCTGATTTACCTTCCTAGGGTTACTGTTAGGCTTAGGCCTAGGACTTTTAAAACCAGGAAGCCCTGGGCTCCAGGCACACTGCAGCTGCAAAAGGCATCCCAAGGGGAGCGCAAAAGTGACGCAACTTGGCTGCCACCACTGATATTTCCATGAGACCATCCCGAACCATAGGCTGATTTTCCTTCCTAGGGTTAAGGTTTGAGTTACGCCTAGGGTAAGGGTCTATTAACCAGAAAGCCCTGAGTTCCAAGAACACAGCAGCTGCGAAGGACTACCCAAGAAGAGCGCAAAAGTAGCACAACATGCCTGCCTCCACAGCTTTTTCCTTGGGGACATGCCTAATTCCTGGCTGATTTGCCTTTCTCGTCTTAGGGTTGGGGTTCGGCCTAGGGCTAGGATTTTTAAAATCAGGAAGCCCTGAGTTCCAGGCACACTGGAGCTGTGAAAGGCATCCAAAAGGGAGTGCAAAAGTGCCACAACATGGCTGCTTTCACGGCTTTTTCCTTGGCAAGAAGCCTAACACAAGGCTGATTTGCCTTCCCAGGGTTACTGTTAGGCTTAGGCCTAGGGCTAGGATTTTTAAAACTAGGAAGCCCTTAGCTCCAGGCACACTGCAGCTGTTCAAGGCATCCCAAGGGGAGTACAAAAGTGCAACAACATGGCAGCTTTCACAGCTTTTTCCTTGGCACCATCCCTATACCTAGGCTGATTTATCTGCCTAGGGTTAGGGTTAGGGTTCAGCCTAGGGCTTGGATTTCTTTAACCAGGAAGCCCTGAGTTCCAGGCTTACTTCATCTGCCAAAGGCATCCCAAAGGGAGTGCAGAAGTGCCACAACATGGCTGCTTTCACGGCTTTTCCCTTAGGAAGAACCCTAATACCCGGCTGATTTACCTTCCTAGGGTTACTGTTAGGCTTAGGCCTAGGACTTTTAAAACCAGGAAGCCCTGGGCTCCAGGCACACTGCAGCTGCGAAAGGCATCCCAAGGGGAGCGCAAAAGTGACGCAACTTGGCTGCCACCACTGATATTTCCATGAGACCATCCCGAACCATAGGCTGATTTTCCTTCCTAGGGTTAAGGTTTGAGTTACGCCTAGGGTAAGGGCTCTATTAACCAGAAAGCCCTGAGTTCCAAGAACACAGCAGCTGCGAAGGACTACCCAAGAAGAGCGCAAAAGTACCACAACATGCCTGCCTCCACAGCTTTTTCCTTGGGGACATGTCTAATTCCTGGCTGATTTGCCTTTCTCGTCTTAGGGTTGGGGTTCGGCCTAGGACTAGGATTTTTAAAAGCAGGAAGCCCTGAGTTCCAGGCACACTGGAGCTGTGAAAGGCATCCAAAAGGGAGTGCAAAAGTGCCACAACATGGCTGCTTTCACGGCTTTTTCCTTGGCAAGAAGCCTAACACCAGGCTGATTTACCTTCCCAGGGTTACTGTTAGGCTTAGGCCTAGGGCTAGGATTTTTAAAACTAGGTAGCCCTTAGCTCCAGGCACACTGCAGCTATTCAAGGCATCCCAAGGGGAGTACAAAAGTGCAACAACATGGCAGCTTTCACAGCTTTTTCCTTGGCACCATCCCTATACCTAGGCTGATTTATCTGCCTAGGGTTAGGGTTAGGGTTCAGCCTAGGGCTTGGATTTTTTTAACCAGGAAGCCCTGAGTTCCAGGCTTACTTCATCTGCCAAAGGCATCCCAAAGGGAGTGCAGAAGTGCCACAACATGGCTGCTTTCACGGCTTTTCCCTTAGGAAGAACCCTAATACCCGGCTGATTTACCTTCCTAGGGTTACTGTTAGGCTTAGGCCTAGGACTTTTAAAACCAGGAAACCCAGGGCTCCAGGCAACACTGCAGCTGCGAAAGGCATCCCAAGGGGAGCGCAAAAGTGACGCAACTTGGCTGCCACCACTGATATTTCCATGAGACCATCCCGAACCATAGGCTGATTTTCCTTCCTAGGGTTAAGGTTTGAGTTACGCCTAGGGTAAGGGTCTATTAACCAGAAAGCCCTGAGTTCCAAGAACACAGCAGCTGCGAAGGACTAGCCAAGAAGAGCGCAAAAGTACCACAACATGCCTGCCTCCACAGCTTTTTCCTTGGGGACATGCCTAATTCCTGGCTGATTTGCCTTTCTCGTCTTAGGGTTGGGGTTCGGCCTAGGGCTAGGATTTTTAAAAGCAGGAAGCCCTGAGTTCCAGGCACACTGGAGCTGTGAAAGGCATCCAAAAGGGAGTGCAAAAGTGCCACAACATGGCTGCTTTCACGGCTTTTTCCTTGGCAAGAAGCCTAACACCAGGCTGATTTACCTTCCCAGGGTTACTGTTAGGCTTAGGCCTAGGGCTAGGATTTTTAAAACTAGGAAGCCCTTAGCTCCAGGCACACTGCAGCTGTTCAAGGCATCCCAAGGGGAGTACAAAAGTGCAACAACATGGCAGCTTTCACAGCTTTTTCCTTGGCACCATCCCTATACCTAGGCTGATTTATCTGCCTAGGGTTAGGGTTAGGGTTCAGCCTAGGGCTTGGATTTCTTTAACCAGGAAGCCCTGAGTTCCAGGCTTACTTCATCTGCCAAAGGCATCCCAAAGGGAGTGCAGAAGTGCCACAACATGGCTGCTTTCACGGCTTTTCCCTTAGGAAGAACCCTAATACCCGGCTGATTTACCTTCCTAGGGTTACTGTTAGGCTTAGGCCTAGGACTTTTAAAACCAGGAAGCCCTGGGCTCCAGGCACACTGCAGCTGCGAAAGGCATCCCAAGGGGAGCGCAAAAGTGACGCAACTTGGCTGCCACCACTGATATTTCCATGAGACCATCCCGAACCATAGGCTGATTTTCCTTCCTAGGGTTAAGGTTTGAGTTACGCCTAGGGTAAGGGTCTATTAACCAGAAAGCCCTGAGTTCCAAGAACACAGCAGCTGCGAAGGACTAGCCAAGAAGAGCGCAAAAGTAGCACAACATGCCTGCCTCCACAGCTTTTTCCTTGGGGACATGCCTAATTCCTGGCTGATTTGCCTTTCTCGTCTTAGGGTTGAGGTTCGGCCTAGGGCTAGGATTTTTAAAATCAGGAAGCCCTGAGTTCCAGGCACACTGGAGCTGTGAAAGGCATCCAAAAGGGAGTGCAAAAGTGCCACAACATGGCTGCTTTCACGGCTTTTTCCTTGGCAAGAAGCCTAACACCAGGCTGATTTACCTTCCCAGGGTTACTGTTAGGCTTAGGCCTAGGGCTAGGATTTTTAAAACTAGGAAGCCCTTAGCTCCAGGCACACTGCAGCTGTTCAAGGCATCCCAAGGGGAGTACAAAAGTGCAACAACATGGCAGCTTTCACAGCTTTTTCCTTGGCACCATCCCTATACCTAGGCTGATTTATCTGCCTAGGGTTAGGGTTAGGGTTCAGCCTAGGGCTTGGATTTCTTTAACCAGGAAGCCCTGAGTTCCAGGCTTACTTCATCTGCCAAAGGCATCCCAAAGGGAGTGCAGAAGTGCCACAACATGGCTGCTTTCACGGCTTTTCCCTTAGGAAGAACCCTAATACCCGGCTGATTTACCTTCCTAGGGTTACTGTTAGGCTTAGGCCTAGGACTTTTAAAACCAGGAAGCCCTGGGCTCCAGGCACACTGCAGCTGCGAAAGGCAGGCATCCCAAGGGGAGTGCAAAAGTGACGCAACTTGGCTGCCACCACTGATATTTCCATGAGACCATCCCGAACCATAGGCTGATTTTCCTTCCTAGGCTTAAGGTTTGAGTTACGCCTAGGGTAAGGGTCTATTAACCAGAAAGCCCTGAGTTCCAAGAACACAGCAGCTGCGAAGGACTAGCCAAGAAGAGCGCAAAAGTACCACAACATGCCTGCCTCCACAGCTTTTTCCTTGGGGACATGCCTAATTCCTGGCTGATTTGCCTTTCTCGTCTTAGGGTTGGGGTTCGGCCTAGGGCTAGGATTTTTAAAAGCAGGAAGCCCTGAGTTCCAGGCACACTGCAGCTGTGAAAGGCATCCAAAAGGGAGTGCAAAAGTGCCACAACATGGCTGCTTTCACGGCTTTTTCCTTGGCAAGACGCCTAACACCAGGCTGATTTACCTTCCCAGGGTTACTGTTAGGCTTAGGCCTAGGGCTAGGATTTTTAAAACTAGGAAGCCCTTAGCTCCAGGCACACTGCAGCTGTTCAAGGCATCCCAAGGGGAGTACAAAAGTGCAACAACATGGCAGCTTTCACAGCTTTTTCCTTGGCACCATCCCTATACCTAGGCTGATTTATCTGCCTAGGGTTAGGGTTAGGGTTCAGCCTAGGGCTTGGATTTCTTTAACCAGGAAGCCCTGAGTTCCAGGCTTACTTCATCTGCCAAAGGCATCCCAAAGGGAGTGCAGAAGTGCCACAACATGGCTGCTTTCACGGCTTTTCCCTTAGGAAGAACCCTAATACCCGGCTGATTTACCTTCCTAGGGTTACTGTTAGGCTTAGGCCTAGGACTTTTAAAACCAGGAAGCCCTGGGCTCCAGGCACACTGCAGCTGCGAAAGGCATCCCAAGGGGAGCGCAAAAGTGACGCAACTTGGCTGCCACCACTGATATTTCCATGAGACCATCCCGAACCATAGGCTGATTTTCCTTCCTAGGGTTAAGGTTTGAGTTACGCCTAGGGTAAGGGTCTATTAACCAGAAAGCCCTGAGTTCCAAGAACACAGCAGCTGCGAAGGACTACCCAAGAAGAGCGCAAAAGTACAACATGCCTGCCTCCACAGCTTTTTCCTTGGGGACATGCCTAATTCCTGGCTGATTTGCCTTTCTCGTCTTAGGGTTGGGGTTCGGCCTAGGGCTAGGATTTTTAAAATCAGGAAGCCCTGAGTTCCAGGCACACTGGAGCTGTGAAAGGCATCCAAAGGGAGTGCAAAAGTGCCACAACATGGCTGCTTTCACGGCTTTTTCCTTGGCAAGAAGCCTAACACCAGGCTGATTTACCTTCCCAGGGTTACTGTTAGGCTTAGGCCTAGGGCTAGGATTTTTAAAACTAGGAAGCCCTTAGCTCCAGGCACACTGCAGCTGTTCAAGGCATCCCAAGGGGAGTACAAAAGTGCAACAACATGGCAGCTTTCACAGCTTTTTCCTTGGCACCATCCCTATACCTAGGCTGATTTATCTGCCTAGGGTTAGGGTTAGGGTTCAGCCTAGGGCTTGGATTTCTTTAACCAGGAAGCCCTGAGTTCCAGGCTTACTTCATCTGCAAAGGCATCCCAAAGGGAGTGCAGAAGTGCCACAACATGGCTGCTTTCACGGCTTTTCCCTTAGGAAGAACCCTAATACCCCGGCTGATTTACCTTCCTAGGGTTACTGTTAGGCTTAGGCCTAGGACTTTTAAAACCAGGAAGCCCTGGGCTCCAGGCACACTGCAGCTGCGAAAGGCATCCCAAGGGGAGCGCAAAAGTGACGCAACTTGGCTTCCACCACTGATATTTCCATGAGACCATCCCGAACCATAGGCTGATTTTCCTTCCTAGGGTTAAGGTTTGAGTTACGCCTAGGGTAAGGGTCTATTAACCAGAAAGCCCTGAGTTCCAAGAACACAGCAGCTGCGAAGGACTAGCCAAGAAGAGCGCAAAAGTACCACAACATGCCTCCCTCCACAGCTTTTTCTTGGGGACATGCCTAATTCCTGGCTGATTTGCCTTTCTCGTCTTAGGGTTGGGGTTCGGCCTAGGGCTAGGATTTTTAAAAGCAGGAAGCCCTGAGTTCCAGGCCACACTGCAGCTGTGAAAGGCATCCAAAAGGGAGTGCAAAAGTGCCACAACATGGCTGCTTTCACGGCTTTTTCCTTGGCAAGACGCCTAACACCAGGCTGATTTACCTTCCCAGGGTTACTGTTAGGCTTAGGCCTAGGGCTAGGATTTTTTAAACTAGGAAGCCCTGGGCTCCAGGCACACTGCAGCTGTTCAAGGCATCCCAAGGGGAGTACAAAAGTGCAACAACATGGCAGCTTTCACAGCTTTTTCCTTGGCACCATCCCTATACCTAGGCTGATTTATCTGCCTAGGGTTAGGGTTAGGGTTCAGCCTAGGGCTTGGATTTTTTTAACCAGGAAGCCCTGAGTTCCAGGCTTACTTCATCTGCCAAAGGCATCCCAAAGGGAGTGCAGAAGTGCCACAACATGGCTGCTTTCACGGCTTTTCCCTTAGGAAGAACCCTAATACCCGGCTGATTTACCTTCCTAGGGTTACTGTTAGGCCTTAGGCCTAGGACTTTTAAAACCAGGAAACCCTGGGCTCCAGGCAACACTGCAGCTGCGAAAGGCATCCCAAGGGGAGCGCAAAAGTGACGCAACTTGGCTGCCACCACTGATATTTCCATGAGAGCATCCCGAACCATAGGCTGATTTTCCTTCCTAGGGTTAAGGTTTGAGTTACGCCTAGGGTAAGGGTCTATTAACCAGAAAGCCCTGAGTTCCAAGAACACAGCAGCTGCGAAGGACTAGCCAAGAAGAGCGCAAAAGTACCACAACATGCCTGCCTCCACAGCTTTTTCCTTGGGGACATGCCTAATTCCTGGCTGATTTGCCTTTCTCGTCTTAGGGTTGGGGTTCGGCCTAGGGCTAGGATTTTTAAAAGCAGGAAGCCCTGAGTTCCAGGCACACTGCAGCTGTGAAAGGCATCCAAAAGGGAGTGCAAAAGTGCCACAACATGGCTGCTTTCACGGCTTTTTCCTTGGCAAGACGCCTAACACCAGGCTGATTTACCTTCCCAGGGTTACTGTTAGGCTTAGGCCTAGGGCTAGGATTTTTAAAACTAGGAAGCCCTTAGCTCCAGGCACACTGCAGCTGTTCAAGGCATCCCAAGGGGAGTACAAAAGTGCAACAACATGGCAGCTTTCACAGCTTTTTCCTTGGCACCATCCCTATACCTAGGCTGATTTATCTGCCTAGGGTTAGGGTTAGGGTTCAGCCTAGGGCTTGGATTTCTTTAACCAGGAAGCCCTGAGTTCCAGGCTTACTTCATCTGCCAAAGGCATCCCAAAGGGAGTGCAGAAGTGCCACAACATGGCTGCTTTCACACGGCTTTTCCCTTAGGAAGAACCCTAATACCCGGCTGATTTACCTTCCTAGGGTTTACTGTTAGGCTTAGGCCTAGGACTTTTAAAACCAGGAAGCCCTGGGCTCCAGGCACACTGCAGCTGCGAAAGGCATCCCAAGGGGAGCGCAAAAGTGACGCAACTTGGCTGCCACCACTGATATTTCCATGAGACCATCCCGAACCATAGGCTGATTTTCCTTCCTAGGCTTAAGGTTTGAGTTACGCCTAGGGTAAGGGCTCTATTAACCAGAAAGCCCTGAGTTCCAAGAACACAGCAGCTGCGAAGGACTAGCCAAGAAGAGCGCAAAAGTACCACAACATGCCTGCCTCCACAGCTTTTTCCTTGGGGACATGCCTAATTCCTGGCTGATTTGCCTTTCTCGTCTTAGGGTGGGGTTCGGCCCTAGAGCTAGGATTTTTAAAATCAGGAAGCCCTGAGTTCCAGGCACACTGGAGCTGTGAAAGGCATCCAAAAGGGAGTGCAAAAGTGCCACAACATGGCTGCTTTCACGGCTTTTTCCTTGGCAAGAAGCCTAACAGCAGGCTGATTTACCTTCCCAGGGTTACTGTTAGGCTTAGGCCTAGGGCTAGGATTTTTAAAACTAGGAAGCCCTTAGCTCCAGGCACACTGCAGCTGTTCAAGGCATCCCAAGGGGAGTACAAAAGTGCAACAACATGGCAGCTTTCACAGCTTTTTCCTTGGCACCATCCCTATACCTAGGCTGATTTATCTGCCTAGGGTTAGGGTTAGGCTTCAGCCTAGGGCTTGGATTTCTTTAACCAGGAAGCCCTGAGTTCCAGGCTTACTTCATCTGCCAAAGGCATCCCAAAGGGAGTGCAGAAGTGCCACAACATGGCTGCTTTCACGGCTTTTCCCTTAGGAAGAACCCTAATACCCGGCTGATTTACCTTCCTAGGGTTACTGTTAGGCTTAGGCCTAGGACTTTTAAAACCAGGAAGCCCTGGGCTCCAGGCACACTGCAGCTGCGAAAGGCATCCCAAGGGGAGCGCAAAAGTGACGCAACTTGGCTTCCACCACTGATATTTCCATGAGACCATCCCGAACCATAGGCTGATTTTCCTTCCTAGGGTTAAGGTTTGAGTTACGCCTAGGGTAAGGGTCTATTAACCAGAAAGCCCTGACTTCCAAGAACACAGCAGCTGCGAAGGACTAGCCAAGAAGAGCGCAAAAGTACCACAACATGCCTGCCTCCACAGCTTTTTCCTTGGGGACATGCCTAATTCCTGGCTGATTTGCCTTTCTCGTCTTAGGTTTGAGGTTCGGCCTAGGGCTAGGATTTTTAAAAGCAGGAAGCCCTGAGTTCCAGGCACACTGCAGCTGTGAAAGGCATCCAAAAGGGAGTGCAAAAGTGCCACAACATGGCTGCTTTCACGGCTTTTTCCTTGGCAAGACGCCTAACACCAGGCTGATTTGCCTTCCCAGGGTTACTGTTAGGCTTAGGCCTAGGGCTAGGATTTTTAAAACTAGGAAGCCCTGGGCTCCAGGCACACTGCAGCTGTTCAAGGCATCCCAAGGGGAGTACAAAAGTGCAACAACATGGCAGCTTTCACAGCTTTTTCCTTGGCACCATCCCTATACCTAGGCTGATTTATCTGCCTAGGGTTAGGGTTAGGGTTCAGCCTAGGGCTTGGATTTTTTTAACCAGGAAGCCCTGAGTTCCAGGCTTACTTCATCTGCCAAAGGCATCCCAAAGGGAGTGCAGAAGTGCCACAACATGACTGCTTTCACGGCTTTTCCCTTAGGAAGAACCCTAATACCCGGCTGATTTACCTTCCTAGGGTTACTGTTAGGCTTAGGCCTAGGACTTTTAAAACCAGGAAGCCCTGGGCTCCAGGCACACTGCAGCTGCGAAAGGCATCCCAAGGGGAGCGCAAAAGTGACGCAACTTGGCTGCCACCACTGATATTTCCATGAGACCATCCCGAACCATAGGCTGATTTTCCTTCCTAGGGTTAAGGTTTGAGTTACGCCTAGGGTAAGGGTCTATTAACCAGAAAGCCCTGAGTTCCAAGAACACAGCAGCTGCGAAGGACTACCCAAGAAGAGCGCAAAAGTACCACAACATGCCTGCCTCCACAGCTTTTTCCTTGGGGACATGCCTAATTCCTGGCTGATTTGCCTTTCTCGTCTTAGGGTTGGGGTTCGGCCTAGGGCTAGGATTTTTAAAAGCAGGAAGCCCTGAGTTCCAGGCACACTGCAGCTGTGAAAGGCATCCAAAAGGGAGTGCAAAAGTGCCACAACATGGCTGCTTTCACGGCTTTTTCCTTGGCAAGACGCCTAACACAAGGCTGATTTTCCTTCCCAGGGTTACTGTTAGGCTTAGGCCTAGGGCTAGGATTTTTAAAACTAGGAAGCCCTGGGCTCCAGGCACACTTCAGCTGTTCAAGGCATCCCAAGGGGAGTACAAAAGTGCAACAACATGGCAGCTTTCACAGCTTTTTCCTTGGCACCATCCCTATACCTAGGCTGATTTATCTGCCTAGGGTTAGGGTTAGGGTTCAGCCTAGGGCTTGGATTTCTTTAACCAGGAAGCCCTGAGTTCCAGGCTTACTTCATCTGCCAAAGGCATCCCAAAGGGAGTGCAGAAGTGCCACAACATGGCTGCTTTCACGGCTTTTCCCTTAGGAAGAACCCTAATACCCGGCTGATTTACCTTCCTAGGGTTACTGTTAGGCTTAGGCCTAGGACTTTTAAAACCAGGAAGCCCTGGGCTCCAGGCACACTGCAGCTGCGAAAGGCATCCCAAGGGGAGCGCAAAAGTGACGCAACTTGGCTTCCACCACTGATATTTCCATGAGACCATCCCGAACCATAGGCTGATTTTCCTTCCTAGGGTTAAGGTTTGAGTTACGCCTAGGGTAAGGGTCTATTAACCAGAAAGCCCTGACTTCCAAGAACACAGCAGCTGCGAAGGACTAGCCAAGAAGAGCGCAAAAGTACCACAACATGCCTGCCTCCACAGCTTTTTCCTTGGGGACATGCCTAATTCCTGGCTGATTTGCCTTTCTCGTCTTAGGTTTGAGGTTCGGCCTAGGGCTAGGATTTTTAAAAGCAGGAAGCCCTGAGTTCCAGGCACACTGCAGCTGTGAAAGGCATCCAAAAGGGAGTGCAAAAGTGCCACAACATGGCTGCTTTCACGGCTTTTTCCTTGGCAAGACGCCTAACACCAGGCTGATTTGCCTTCCCAGGGTTACTGTTAGGCTTAGGCCTAGGGCTAGGATTTTTAAAACTAGGAAGCCCTGGGCTCCAGGCACACTGCAGCTGTTCAAGGCATCCCAAGGGGAGTACAAAAGTGCAACAACATGGCAGCTTTCACAGCTTTTTCCTTGGCACCATCCCTATACCTAGGCTGATTTATCTGCCTAGGGTTAGGGTTAGGGTTCAGCCTAGGGCTTGGATTTTTTTAACCAGGAAGCCCTGAGTTCCAGGCTTACTTCATCTGCCAAAGGCATCCCAAAGGGAGTGCAGAAGTGCCACAACATGACTGCTTTCACGGCTTTTCCCTTAGGAAGAACCCTAATACCCGGCTGATTTACCTTCCTAGGGTTACTGTTAGGCTTAGGCCTAGGACTTTTAAAACCAGGAAGCCCTGGGCTCCAGGCACACTGCAGCTGCGAAAGGCATCCAAAGGGGAGCGCAAAAGTGACGCAACTTGGCTGCCACCACTGATATTTCCATGAGACCATCCCGAACCATAGGCTGATTTTCCTTCCTAGGGTTAAGGTTTGAGTTACGCCTAGGGTAAGGGTCTATTAACCAGAAAGCCCTGAGTTCCAAGAACACAGCAGCTGCGAAGGACTACCCAAGAAGAGCGCAAAAGTACCACAACATGCCTGCCTCCACAGCTTTTTCCTTGGGGACATGCCTAATTCCTGGCTGATTTGCCTTTCTCGTCTTAGGGTTGGGGTTCGGCCTAGGGCTAGGATTTTTAAAATCAGGAAGCCCTGAGTTCCAGGCACACTGCAGCTGTGAAAGGCATCCAAAAGGGAGTGCAAAAGTGCCACAACATGGCTGCTTTCACGGCTTTTTCCTTGGCAAGACGCCTAACACAAGGCTGATTTTCCTTCCCAGGGTTACTGTTAGGCTTAGGCCTAGGGCTAGGATTTTTAAAACTAGGAAGCCCTGGGCTCCAGGCACACTGCAGCTGTTCAAGGCATCCCAAGGGGAGTACAAAAGTGCAACAACATGGCAGCTTTCACAGCTTTTTCCTTGGCACCATCCCTATACCTAGGCTGATTTATCTGCCTAGGGTTAGGGTTAGGCTTCAGCCTAGGGCTTGGATTTCTTTAACCAGGAAGCCCTGAGTTCCAGGCTTACTTCATCTGCCAAAGGCATCCCAAAGGGAGTGCAGAAGTGCCACAACATGGCTGCTTTCATGGCTTTTCCCTTAGGAAGAACCCTAATACCCGGCTGATTTACCTTCCTAGGGTTACTGTTAGGCTTAGGCCTAGGACTTTTAAAACCAGGAAGCCCTGGGCTCCAGGCACACTGCAGCTGCGAAAGGCATCCCAAGGGGAGCGCAAAAGTGACGCAACTTGGCTGCCACCACTGATATTTCCATGAGACCATCCCGAACCATAGGCTGATTTCCCTTCCTAGGGTTAAGGTTTGAGTTACGCCTAGGGTAAGGGCTCTATTAACCAGAAAGCCCTGAGTTCCAAGAACACAGCAGCTGCGAAGGACTAGCCAAGAAGAGCGCAAAAGTACCACAACATGCCTGCCTCCACAGCTTTTTCCTTGGGGACATGCCTAATTCCTGGCTGATTTGCCTTTCTCGTCTTAGGGTTGGGGTTCGGCCTAGGGCTAGGATTTTTAAAAGCAGGAAGCCCTGAGTTCCAGGCACACTGCAGCTGTGAAAGGCATCCAAAAGGGAGTGCAAAAGTGCCACAACATGGCTGCTTTCACGGCTTTTTCCTTGGCAAGACGCCTAACACCAGGCTGATTTGCCTTCCCAGGGTTACTGTTAGGCTTAGGCCTAGGGCTACGATTTTTAAAACTAGGAAGCCCTTAGCTCCAGGCACACTGCAGCTGTTCAAGGCATCCCAAGGGGAGTACAAAAGTGCAACAACATGGCAGCTTTCACAGCTTTTTCCTTGGCACCATCCCTATACCTAGGCTGATTTATCTGCCTAGGGTTAGGGTTAGGGTTCAGCCTAGGGCTTGGATTTCTTTAACCAGGAAGCCCTGAGTTCCAGGCTTACTTCATCTGCCAAAGGCATCCCAAAGGGAGTGCAGAAGTGCCACAACATGGCTGCTTTCACGGCTTTTCCCTTAGGAAGAACCCTAATACCCGGCTGATTTACCTTCCTAGGGTTACTGTTAGGCTTAGGCCTAGGACTTTTAAAACCAGGAAGCCCTGGGCTCCAGGCACACTGCAGCTGCGAAAGGCATCCCAAGGGGAGCGCAAAAGTGACGCAACTTGGCTGCCACCACTGATATTTCCATGAGACCATCCCGAACCATAGGCTGATTTTCCTTCCTAGGGTTAAGGTTTGAGTTACGCCTAGGGTAAGGGCTCTATTAACCAGAAAGCCCTGACTTCCAAGAACACAGCAGCTGCGAAGGACTACCCAAGAAGAGCGCAAAAGTACCACAACATGCCTGCCTCTACAGCTTTTTCCTTGGGGACATGCCTAATTCCTGGCTGATTTGCCTTTCTCGTCTTAGGGTTGGGGTTCGGCCTAGGGCTAGGATTTTTAAAATCAGGAAGCCCTGAGTTCCAGGCACACTGGAGCTGTGAAAGGCATCCAAAAGGGAGTGCAAAAGTGCCACAACATGGCTGCTTTCACGGCTTTTTCCTTGGCAAGAAGCCTAACACCAGGCTGATTTACCTTCCCAGGGTTACTGTTAGGCTTAGGCCTAGGGCTAGGATTTTTAAAACTAGGAAGCCCTTAGCTCCAGGCACACTGCAGCTGTTCAAGGCATCCCAAGGGGAGTACAAAAGTGCAACAACATGGCAGCTTTCACAGCTTTTTCCTTGGCACCATCCCTATACCTAGGCTGATTTATCTGCCTAGGGTTAGGGTTAGGCTTCAGCCTAGGGCTTGGATTTCTTTAACCAGGAAGCCCTGAGTTCCAGGCTTACTTCATCTGCCAAAGGCATCCCAAAGGGAGTGCAGAAGTGCCACAACATGGCTGCTTTCACGGCTTTTCCCTTAGGAAGAACCCTAATACCCGGCTGATTTACCTTCCTAGGGTTACTGTTAGGCTTAGGCCTAGGACTTTTAAAACCAGGAAGCCCTGGGCTCCAGGCACACTGCAGCTGCGAAAGGCATCCCAAGGGGAGCGCAAAAGTGACGCAACTTGGCTGCCACCACTGATATTTCCATGAGACCATCCCGAACCATAGGCTGATTTTCCTTCCTAGGGTTAAGGTTTGAGTTACGCCTAGGGTAAGGGTCTATTAACCAGAAAGCCCTGAGTTCCAAGAACACAGCAGCTGCGAAGGACTAGCCAAGAAGAGCGCAAAAGTAGCACAACATGCCTGCCTCCACAGCTTTTTCCTTGGGGACATGCCTAATTCCTGGCTGATTTGCCTTTCTTGTCTTAGGGTTGGGGTTCGGCCTAGGGCTAGGATTTTTAAAAGCAGGAAGCCCTGAGTTCCAGGCACACTGCAGCTGTGAAAGGCATCCAAAAGGGAGTGCAAAAGTGCCACAACATGGCTGCTTTCACGGCTTTTTCCTTGGCAAGACGCCTAACACCAGGCTGATTTACCTTCCCAGGGTTACTGTTAGGCTTAGGCCTAGGGCTAGGATTTTTAAAACTAGGAAGCCCTGGGCTCCAGGCACACTGCAGCTGTTCAAGGCATCCCAAGGGGAGTACAAAAGTGCAACAACATGGCAGCTTTCACAGCTTTTTCCTTGGCACCATCCCTATACCTAGGCTGATTTATCTGCCTAGGGTTAGGGTTAGGGTTCAGCCTAGGGCTTGGATTTCTTTAACCAGGAAGCCCTGAGTTCCAGGCTTACTTCATCTGCCAAAGGCATCCCAAAGGGAGTGCAGAAGTGCCACAACATGGCTGCTTTCACGGCTTTTCCCTTAGGAAGAACCCTAATACCCGGCTGATTTACCTTCCTAGGGTTACTGTTAGGCTTAGGCCTAGGACTTTTAAAACCAGGAAGCCCTGGGCTCCAGGCACACTGCAGCTGCGAAAGGCAGGCATCCCAAGGGGAGTGCAAAAGTGACGCAACTTGGCTGCCACCACTGATATTTCCATGAGACCATCCCGAACCATAGGCTGATTTTCCTTCCTAGGGTTAAGGTTTGAGTTACGCCTAGGGTAAGGGTCTATTAACCAGAAAGCCCTGAGTTCCAAGAACACAGCAGCTGCGAAGGACTAGCCAAGAAGAGCGCAAAAGTACCACAACATGCCTGCCTCCACAGCTTTTTCCTTGGGGACATGCCTAATTCCTGGCTGATTTGCCTTTCTCGTCTTAGGGTTGGGGTTCGGCCTAGGGCTAGGATTTTTAAAAGCAGGAAGCCCTGAGTTCCAGGCACACTGGAGCTGTGAAAGGCATCCAAAAGGGAGTGCAAAAGTGCCACAACATGGCTGCTTTCACGGCTTTTTCCTTGGCAAGACGCCTAACACCAGGCTGATTTACCTTCCCAGGGTTACTGTTAGGCTTAGGCCTAGGGCTAGGATTTTTAAAACTAGGAAGCCCTTAGCTCCAGGCACACTGCAGCTGTTCAAGGCATCCCAAGGGGAGTACAAAAGTGCAACAACATGGCAGCTTTCACAGCTTTTTCCTTGGCACCATCCCTATACCTAGGCTGATTTATCTGCCTAGGGTTAGGGTTAGGGTTCAGCCTAGGGCTTGGATTTCTTTAACCAGGAAGCCCTGAGTTCCAGGCTTACTTCATCTGCCAAAGGCATCCCAAAGGGAGTGCAGAAGTGCCACAACATGGCTGCTTTCACGGCTTTTCCCTTAGGAAGAACCCTAATACCCGGCTGATTTACCTTCCTAGGGTTACTGTTAGGCTTAGGCCTAGGACTTTTAAAACCAGGAAGCCCTGGGCTCCAGGCACACTGCAGCTGCGAAAGGCATCCCAAGGGGAGCGCAAAAGTGACGCAACTTGGCTGCCACCACTGATATTTCCATGAGACCATCCCGAACCATAGGCTGATTTTCCTTCCTAGGGTTAAGGTTTGAGTTACGCCTAGGGTAAGGGCTCTATTAACCAGAAAGCCCTGACTTCCAAGAACACAGCAGCTGCGAAGGACTACCCAAGAAGAGCGCAAAAGTACCACAACATGCCTGCCTCCACAGCTTTTTCCTTGGGGACATGCCTAATTCCTGGCTGATTTGCCTTTCTCGTCTTAGGGTTGGGGTTCGGCCTAGGGCTAGGATTTTTAAAATCAGGAAGCCCTGAGTTCCAGGCACACTGGAGCTGTGAAAGGCATCCAAAAGGGAGTGCAAAAGTGCCACAACATGGCTGCTTTCACGGCTTTTTCCTTGGCAAGAAGCCTAACACCAGGCTGATTTACCTTCCCAGGGTTACTGTTAGGCTTAGGCCTAGGGCTAGGATTTTTAAAACTAGGAAGCCCTTAGCTCCAGGCACACTGCAGCTGTTCAAGGCATCCCAAGGGGAGTACAAAAGTGCAACAACATGGCAGCTTTCACAGCTTTTTCCTTGGCACCATCCCTATACCTAGGCTGATTTATCTGCCTAGGGTTAGGGTTAGGCTTCAGCCTAGGGCTTGGATTTCTTTAACCAGGAAGCCCTGAGTTCCAGGCTTACTTCATCTGCCAAAGGCATCCCAAAGGGAGTGCAGAAGTGCCACAACATGGCTGCTTTCACGGCTTTTCCCTTAGGAAGAACCCTAATACCCGGCTGATTTACCTTCCTAGGGTTACTGTTAGGCTTAGGCCTAGGACTTTTAAAACCAGGAAGCCCTGGGCTCCAGGCACACTGCAGCTGCGAAAGGCATCCCAAGGGGAGCGCAAAAGTGACGCAACTTGGCTGCCACCACTGATATTTCCATGAGACCATCCCGAACCATAGGCTGATTTTCCTTCCTAGGGTTAAGGTTTGAGTTACGCCTAGGGTAAGGGTCTATTAACCAGAAAGCCCTGAGTTCCAAGAACACAGCAGCTGCGAAGGACTAGCCAAGAAGAGCGCAAAAGTAGCACAACATGCCTGCCTCCACAGCTTTTTCCTTGGGGACATGCCTAATTCCTGGCTGATTTGCCTTTCTTGTCTTAGGGTTGGGGTTCGGCCTAGGGCTAGGATTTTTAAAAGCAGGAAGCCCTGAGTTCCAGGCACACTGCAGCTGTGAAAGGCATCCAAAAGGGAGTGCAAAAGTGCCACAACATGGCTGCTTTCACGGCTTTTTCCTTGGCAAGAAGCCTAACACCAGGCTGATTTACCTTCCCAGGGTTACTGTTAGGCTTAGGCCTAGGGCTAGGATTTTTTAAACTAGGAAGCCCTGGGCTCCAGGCACACTGCAGCTGTTCAAGGCATCCCAAGGGGAGTACAAAAGTGCAACAACATGGCAGCTTTCACAGCTTTTTCCTTGGCACCATCCCTATACCTAGGCTGATTTATCTGCCTAGGGTTAGGGTTAGGGTTCAGCCTAGGGCTTGGATTTTTTTAACCAGGAAGCCCTGAGTTCCAGGCTTACTTCATCTGCCAAAGGCATCCCAAAGGGAGTGCAGAAGTGCCACAACATGGCTGCTTTCACGGCTTTTCCCTTAGGAAGAACCCTAATACCCGGCTGATTTACCTTCCTAGGGTTACTGTTAGGCTTAGGCCTAGGACTTTTAAAACCAGGAAGCCCTTAGCTCCAGGCACACGGCAGCTGCGAAAGGCATCCCAAGGGGAGCGCAAAAGTGACGCAACTTGGCTGCCACCACTGATATTTCCATGAGACCATCCCGAACCATAGGCTGATTTTCCTTCCTAGGGTTAAGGTTTGAGTTACGCCTAGGGTAAGGGTCTATTAACCAGAAAGCCCTGAGTTCCAAGAACACAGCAGCTGCGAAGGACTAGCCAAGAAGAGCGCAAAAGTACCACAACATGCCTGCCTCCACAGCTTTTTCCTTGGGGACATGCCTAATTCCTGGCTGATTTGCCTTTCTCGTCTTAGGGTTGGGGTTCGGCCTAGGGCTAGGATTTTTAAAAGCAGGAAGCCCTGAGTTCCAGGCACACTGGAGCTGTGAAAGGCATCCAAAAGGGAGTGCAAAAGTGCCACAACATGGCTGCTTTCACGGCTTTTTCCTTGGCAAGACGCCTAACACCAGGCTGATTTACCTTCCCAGGGTTACTGTTAGGCTTAGGCCTAGGGCTAGGATTTTTAAAACTAGGAAGCCCTTAGCTCCAGGCACACTGCAGCTGTTCAAGGCATCCCAAGGGGAGTACAAAAGTGCAACAACATGGCAGCTTTCACAGCTTTTTCCTTGGCACCATCCCTATACCTAGGCTGATTTATCTGCCTAGGGTTAGGGTTAGGGTTCAGCCTAGGGCTTGGATTTCTTTAACCAGGAAGCCCTGAGTTCCAGGCTTACTTCATCTGCCAAAGGCATCCCAAAGGGAGTGCAGAAGTGCCACAACATGGCTGCTTTCACGGCTTTTCCCTTAGGAAGAACCCTAATACCCGGCTGATTTACCTTCCTAGGGTTACTGTTAGGCTTAGGCCTAGGACTTTTAAAACCAGGAAGCCCTGGGCTCCAGGCACACTGCAGCTGCGAAAGGCATCCCAAGGGGAGCGCAAAAGTGACGCAACTTGGCTGCCACCACTGATATTTCCATGAGACCATCCCGAACCATAGGCTGATTTTCCTTCCTAGGGTTAAGGTTTGAGTTACGCCTAGGGTAAGGGCTCTATTAACCAGAAAGCCCTGACTTCCAAGAACACAGCAGCTGCGAAGGACTACCCAAGAAGAGCGCAAAAGTACCACAACATGCCTGCCTCCACAGCTTTTTCCTTGGGGACATGCCTAATTCCTGGCTGATTTGCCTTTCTCGTCTTAGGGTTGGGGTTCGGCCTAGGGCTAGGATTTTTAAAATCAGGAAGCCCTGAGTTCCAGGCACACTGGAGCTGTGAAAGGCATCCAAAAGGGAGTGCAAAAGTGCCACAACATGGCTGCTTTCACGGCTTTTTCCTTGGCAAGAAGCCTAACACCAGGCTGATTTACCTTCCCAGGGTTACTGTTAGGCTTAGGCCTAGGGCTAGGATTTTTTAAACTAGGAAGCCCTGGGCTCCAGGCACACTGCAGCTGTTCAAGGCATCCCAAGGGGAGTACAAAAGTGCAACAACATGGCAGCTTTCACAGCTTTTTCCTTGGCACCATCCCTATACCTAGGCTGATTTATCTGCCTAGGGTTAGGGTTAGGGTTCAGCCTAGGGCTTGGATTTTTTTAACCAGGAAGCCCTGAGTTCCAGGCTTACTTCATCTGCCAAAGGCATCCCAAAGGGAGTGCAGAAGTGCCACAACATGGCTGCTTTCACGGCTTTTCCCTTAGGAAGAACCCTAATACCCGGCTGATTTACCTTCCTAGGGTTACTGTTAGGCTTAGGCCTAGGACTTTTAAAACCAGGAAGCCCTGGGCTCCAGGCACACGGCAGCTGCGAAAGGCATCCCAAGGGGAGCGCAAAAGTGACGCAACTTGGCTGCCACCACTGATATTTCCATGAGACCATCCCGAACCATAGGCTGATTTTCCTTCCTAGGGTTAAGGTTTGAGTTACGCCTAGGGTAAGGGTCTATTAACCAGAAAGCCCTGAGTTCCAAGAACACAGCAGCTGCGAAGGACTACCCAAGAAGAGCGCAAAAGTAGCACAACATGCCTGCCTCCACAGCTTTTTCCTTGGGGACATGCCTAATTCCTGGCTGATTTGCCTTTCTCGTCTTAGGGTTGAGGTTCGGCCTAGGGCTAGGATTTTTAAAATCAGGAAGCCCTGAGTTCCAGGCACACTGCAGCTGTGAAAGGCATCCAAAAGGGAGTGCAAAAGTGCCACAACATGGCTGCTTTCACGGCTTTTTCCTTGGCAAGACGCCTAACACCAGGCTGATTTGCCTTCCCAGGGTTACTGTTAGGCTTAGGCCTAGGGCTAGGATTTTTAAAACTAGGAAGCCCTTAGCTCCAGGCACACTGCAGCTGTTCAAGGCATCCCAAGGGGAGTACAAAAGTGCAACAACATGGCAGCTTTCACAGCTTTTTCCTTGGCACCATCCCTATACCTAGGCTGATTTATCTGCCTAGGGTTAGGGTTAGGGTTCAGCCTAGGGCTTGGATTTCTTTAACCAGGAAGCCCTGAGTTCCAGGCTTACTTCATCTGCCAAAGGCATCCCAAAGGGAGTGCAGAAGTGCCACAACATGGCTGCTTTCACGGCTTTTCCCTTAGGAAGAACCCTAATACCCGGCTGATTTACCTTCCTAGGGTTACTGTTAGGCTTAGGCCTAGGACTTTTAAAACCAGGAAGCCCTGGGCTCCAGGCACACTGCAGCTGCGAAAGGCATCCCAAGGGGAGCGCAAAAGTGACGCAACTTGGCTGCCACCACTGATATTTCCATGAGACCATCCCGAACCATAGGCTGATTTTCCTTCCTAGGGTTAAGGTTTGAGTTACGCCTAGGGTAAGGGCTCTATTAACCAGAAAGCCCTGAGTTCCAAGAACACAGCAGCTGCGAAGGACTAGCCAAGAAGAGCGCAAAAGTACCACAACATGCCTGCCTCCACAGCTTTTTCCTTGGGGACATGCCTAATTCCTGGCTGATTTGCCTTTCTCGTCTTAGGGTTGGGGTTCGGCCTAGGACTAGGATTTTTAAAAGCAGGAAGCCCTGAGTTCCAGGCACACTGGAGCTGTGAAAGGCATCCAAAAGGGAGTGCAAAAGTGCCACAACATGGCTGCTTTCACGGCTTTTTCCTTGGCAAGAAGCCTAACACCAGGCTGATTTACCTTCCCAGGGTTACTGTTAGGCTTAGGCCTAGGGCTAGGATTTTTAAAACTAGGTAGCCCTTAGCTCCAGGCACACTGCAGCTGTTCAAGGCATCCCAAGGGGAGTACAAAAGTGCAACAACATGGCAGCTTTCACAGCTTTTTCCTTGGCACCATCCCTATACCTAGGCTGATTTATCTGCCTAGGGTTAGGGTTAGGGTTCAGCCTAGGGCTTGGATTTTTTTAACCAGGAAGCCCTGAGTTCCAGGCTTACTTCATCTGCCAAAGGCATCCCAAAGGGAGTGCAGAAGTGCCACAACATGGCTGCTTTCACGGCTTTTCCCTTAGGAAGAACCCTAATACCCGGCTGATTTACCTTCCTAGGGTTACTGTTAGGCTTAGGCCTAGGACTTTTAAAACCAGGAAACCCTGGGCTCCAGGCAACACTGCAGCTGCGAAAGGCATCCCAAGGGGAGCGCAAAAGTGACGCAACTTGGCTGCCACCACTGATATTTCCATGAGAGCATCCCGAACCATAGGCTGATTTTCCTTCCTAGGGTTAAGGTTTGAGTTGCGCCTAGGGTAAGGGTCTATTAACCAGAAAGCCCTGAGTTCCAAGAACACAGCAGCTGCGAAGGACTAGCCAAGAAGAGCGCAAAAGTACCACAACATGCCTGCCTCCACAGCTTTTTCCTTGGGGACATGCCTAATTCCTGGCTGATTTGCCTTTCTCGTCTTAGGGTTGGGGTTCGGCCTAGGGCTAGGATTTTTAAAAGCAGGAAGCCCTGAGTTCCAGGCACACTGCAGCTGTGAAAGGCATCCAAAAGGGAGTGCAAAAGTGCCACAACATGGCTGCTTTCACGGCTTTTTCCTTGGCAAGAAGCCTAACACCAGGCTGATTTACCTTCCCAGGGTTACTGTTAGGCTTAGGGCTAGGGCTAGGATTTTTAAACCTAGGAAGCCCTTAGCTCCAGGCACACTGCAGCTGTTCAAGGCATCCCAAGGGGAGTACAAAAGTGCAACAACATGGCAGCTTTCACAGCTTTTTCCTTGGCACCATCCCTATACCTAGGCTGATTTATCTGCCTAGGGTTAGGGTTAGGGTTCAGCCTAGGGCTTGGATTTCTTTAACCAGGAAGCCCTGAGTTCCAGGCTTACTTCATCTGCCAAAGGCATCCCAAAGGGAGTGCAGAAGTGCCACAACATGGCTGCTTTCACGGCTTTTCCCTTAGGAAGAACCCTAATACCCGGCTGATTTACCTTCCTAGGGTTACTGTTAGGCTTAGGCCTAGGACTTTTAAAACCAGGAAGCCCTGGGCTCCAGGCACACTGCAGCTGCGAAAGGCATCCCAAGGGGAGCGCAAAAGTGACGCAACTTGGCTGCCACCACTGATATTTCCATGAGACCATCCCGAACCATAGGCTGATTTTCCTTCCTAGGGTTAAGGTTTGAGTTACGCCTAGGGTAAGGGCTCTATTAACCAGAAAGCCCTGAGTTCCAAGAACACAGCAGCTGCGAAGGACTAGCCAAGAAGAGCGCAAAAGTACCACAACATGCCTGCCTCCACAGCTTTTTCCTTGGGGACATGCCTAATTCCTGGCTGATTTGCCTTTCTCGTCTTAGGGTTGGGGTTCGGCCTAGGGCTAGGATTTTTAAAAGCAGGAAGCCCTGAGTTCCAGGCACACTGGAGCTGTGAAAGGCATCCAAAAGGGAGTGCAAAAGTGCCACAACATGGCTGCTTTCACGGCTTTTTCCTTGGCAAGAAGCCTAACACCAGGCTGATTTACCTTCCCAGGGTTACTGTTAGGCTTAGGCCTAGGGCTAGGATTTTTAAAACTAGGAAGCCCTTAGCTCCAGGCACACTGCAGCTGTTCAAGGCATCCCAAGGGGAGTACAAAAGTGCAACAACATGGCAGCTTTCACAGCTTTTTCCTTGGCACCATCCCTATACCTAGGCTGATTTATCTGCCTAGGGTTAGGGTTAGGGTTCAGCCTAGGGCTTGGATTTCTTTAACCAGGAAGCCCTGAGTTCCAGGCTTACTTCATCTGCCAAAGGCATCCCAAAGGGAGTGCAGAAGTGCCACAACATGGCTGCTTTCACGGCTTTTCCCTTAGGAAGAACCCTAATACCCGGCTGATTTACCTTCCTAGGGTTACTGTTAGGCTTAGGCCTAGGACTTTTAAAACCAGGAAGCCCTGGGCTCCAGGCACACGGCAGCTGCGAAAGGCATCCCAAGGGGAGCGCAAAAGTGACGCAACTTGGCTGCCACCACTGATATTTCCATGAGACCATCCCGAACCATAGGCTGATTTTCCTTCCTAGGGTTAAGGTTTGAGTTACGCCTAGGGTAAGGGTCTATTAACCAGAAAGCCCTGAGTTCCAAGAACACAGCAGCTGCGAAGGACTACCCAAGAAGAGCGCAAAAGTAGCACAACATGCCTGCCTCCACAGCTTTTTCCTTGGGGACATGCCTAATTCCTGGCTGATTTGCCTTTCTCGTCTTAGGGTTGAGGTTCGGCCTAGGGCTAGGATTTTTAAAATCAGGAAGCCCTGAGTTCCAGGCACACTGCAGCTGTGAAAGGCATCCAAAAGGGAGTGCAAAAGTGCCACAACATGGCTGCTTTCACGGCTTTTTCCTTGGCAAGACGCCTAACACCAGGCTGATTTGCCTTCCCAGGGTTACTGTTAGGCTTAGGCCTAGGGCTAGGATTTTTAAAACTAGGAAGCCCTTAGCTCCAGGCACACTGCAGCTGTTCAAGGCATCCCAAGGGGAGTACAAAAGTGCAACAACATGGCAGCTTTCACAGCTTTTTCCTTGGCACCATCCCTATACCTAGGCTGATTTATCTGCCTAGGGTTAGGGTTAGGGTTCAGCCTAGGGCTTGGATTTCTTTAACCAGGAAGCCCTGAGTTCCAGGCTTACTTCATCTGCCAAAGGCATCCCAAAGGGAGTGCAGAAGTGCCACAACATGGCTGCTTTCACGGCTTTTCCC
Organism: Ammospiza caudacuta; assembly: GCF_027887145.1. NCBI lineage: Eukaryota > Metazoa > Chordata > Aves > Passeriformes > Passerellidae > Ammospiza > Ammospiza caudacuta. Next base: position 197,541 of record NW_026682969.1, read on the forward strand.
TTAGGAAGAACCCTAATACCCGGCTGATTTACCTTCCTAGGGTTACTGTTAGGCTTAGGCCTAGGACTTTTAAAACCAGGAAGCCCTGGGCTCCAGGCACACTGCAGCTGCGAAAGGCATCCCAAGGGGAGCGCAAAAGTGACGCAACTTGGCTGCCACCACTGATATTTCCATGAGACCATCCCGAACCATAGGCTGATTTTCCTTCCTAGGGTTAAGGTTTGAGTTACGCCTAGGGTAAGGGCTCTATTAACCAGAAAGCCCTGAGTTCCAAGAACACAGCAGCTGCGAAGGACTAGCCAAGAAGAGCGCAAAAGTACCACAACATGCCTGCCTCCACAGCTTTTTCCTTGGGGACATGCCTAATTCCTGGCTGATTTGCCTTTCTCGTCTTAGGGTTGGGGTTCGGCCTAGGACTAGGATTTTTAAAAGCAGGAAGCCCTGAGTTCCAGGCACACTGGAGCTGTGAAAGGCATCCAAAAGGGAGTGCAAAAGTGCCACAACATGGCTGCTTTCACGGCTTTTTCCTTGGCAAGAAGCCTAACACCAGGCTGATTTACCTTCCCAGGGTTACTGTTAGGCTTAGGCCTAGGGCTAGGATTTTTAAAACTAGGTAGCCCTTAGCTCCAGGCACACTGCAGCTGTTCAAGGCATCCCAAGGGGAGTACAAAAGTGCAACAACATGGCAGCTTTCACAGCTTTTTCCTTGGCACCATCCCTATACCTAGGCTGATTTATCTGCCTAGGGTTAGGGTTAGGGTTCAGCCTAGGGCTTGGATTTTTTTAACCAGGAAGCCCTGAGTTCCAGGCTTACTTCATCTGCCAAAGGCATCCCAAAGGGAGTGCAGAAGTGCCACAACATGGCTGCTTTCACGGCTTTTCCCTTAGGAAGAACCCTAATACCCGGCTGATTTACCTTCCTAGGGTTACTGTTAGGCTTAGGCCTAGGACTTTTAAAACCAGGAAACCCTGGGCTCCAGGCAACACTGCAGCTGCGAAAGGCATCCCAAGGGGAGCGCAAAAGTGACGCAACTTGGCTGCCACCACTGATATTTCCATGAGAGCATCCCGAACCATAGGCTGATTTTCCTTCCTAGGGTTAAGGTTTGAGTTGCGCCTAGGGTAAGGGTCTATTAACCAGAAAGCCCTGAGTTCCAAGAACACAGCAGCTGCGAAGGACTAGCCAAGAAGAGCGCAAAAGTACCACAACATGCCTGCCTCCACAGCTTTTTCCTTGGGGACATGCCTAATTCCTGGCTGATTTGCCTTTCTCGTCTTAGGGTTGGGGTTCGGCCTAGGGCTAGGATTTTTAAAAGCAGGAAGCCCTGAGTTCCAGGCACACTGGAGCTGTGAAAGGCATCCAAAAGGGAGTGCAAAAGTGCCACAACATGGCTGCTTTCACGGCTTTTTCCTTGGCAAGAAGCCTAACACCAGGCTGATTTACCTTCCCAGGGTTACTGTTAGGCTTAGGGCTAGGGCTAGGATTTTTAAACCTAGGAAGCCCTTAGCTCCAGGCACACTGCAGCTGTTCAAGGCATCCCAAGGGGAGTACAAAAGTGCAACAACATGGCAGCTTTCACAGCTTTTTCCTTGGCACCATCCCTATACCTAGGCTGATTTATCTGCCTAGGGTTAGGGTTAGGGTTCAGCCTAGGGCTTGGATTTCTTTAACCAGGAAGCCCTGAGTTCCAGGCTTACTTCATCTGCCAAAGGCATCCCAAAGGGAGTGCAGAAGTGCCACAACATGGCTGCTTTCACGGCTTTTCCCTTAGGAAGAACCCTAATACCCGGCTGATTTACCTTCCTAGGGTTACTGTTAGGCTTAGGCCTAGGACTTTTAAAACCAGGAAGCCCTGGGCTCCAGGCACACTGCAGCTGCGAAAGGCATCCCAAGGGGAGCGCAAAAGTGACGCAACTTGGCTGCCACCACTGATATTTCCATGAGACCATCCCGAACCATAGGCTGATTTTCCTTCCTAGGGTTAAGGTTTGAGTTACGCCTAGGGTAAGGGCTCTATTAACCAGAAAGCCCTGAGTTCCAAGAACACAGCAGCTGCGAAGGACTAGCCAAGAAGAGCGCAAAAGTACCACAACATGCCTGCCTCCACAGCTTTTTCCTTGGGGACATGCCTAATTCCTGGCTGATTTGCCTTTCTCGTCTTAGGGTTGGGGTTCGGCCTAGGGCTAGGATTTTTAAAAGCAGGAAGCCCTGAGTTCCAGGCACACTGGAGCTGTGAAAGGCATCCAAAAGGGAGTGCAAAAGTGCCACAACATGGCTGCTTTCACGGCTTTTTCCTTGGCAAGAAGCCTAACACCAGGCTGATTTACCTTCCCAGGGTTACTGTTAGGCTTAGGCCTAGGGCTAGGATTTTTAAAACTAGGAAGCCCTTAGCTCCAGGCACACTGCAGCTGTTCAAGGCATCCCAAGGGGAGTACAAAAGTGCAACAACATGGCAGCTTTCACAGCTTTTTCCTTGGCACCATCCCTATACCTAGGCTGATTTATCTGCCTAGGGTTAGGGTTAGGGTTCAGCCTAGGGCTTGGATTTCTTTAACCAGGAAGCCCTGAGTTCCAGGCTTACTTCATCTGCCAAAGGCATCCCAAAGGGAGTGCAGAAGTGCCACAACATGGCTGCTTTCACGGCTTTTCCCTTAGGAAGAACCCTAATACCCGGCTGATTTACCTTCCTAGGGTTACTGTTAGGCTTAGGCCTAGGACTTTTAAAACCAGGAAGCCCTGGGCTCCAGGCACACTGCAGCTGCAAAAGGCATCCCAAGGGGAGCGCAAAAATGACGCAACTTGGCTGCCACCACTGATATTTCCATGAGACCATCCCGAACCATAGGCTGATTTTCCTTCCTAGGGTTAAGGTTTGAGTTACGCCTAGGGTAAGGTTTCTATTTACCAGAAAGCCCTGAGTTCCAAGAACACAGCAGCTGCGAAGGACTAGCCAAGAAGAGCGCAAAAGTAGCACAACATGCCTGCCTCCACAGCTTTTTCCTTGGGGACATGCCTAATTCCTGGCTGATTTGCCTTTCTCGTCTTAGGTTTGAGGTTCGGCCTAGGGCTAGGATTTTTAAAATCAGGAAGCCCTGAGTTCCAGGCACACTGGAGCTGTGAAAGGCATCCAAAAGGGAGTGCAAAAGTGCCACAACATGGCTGCTTTCACGGCTTTTTCCTTGGCAAGACGCCTAACACCAGGCTGATTTGCCTTCCCAGGGTTACTGTTAGGCTTAGGCCTAGGGCTAGGATTTTTAAAACTAGGAAGCCCTGGGCTCCAGGCACACTGCAGCTGTTCAAGGCATCCCAAGGGGAGTACAAAAGTGCAACAACATGGCAGCTTTCACAGCTTTTTCCTTGGCACCATCCCTATACCTAGGCTGATTTATCTGCCTAGGGTTAGGGTTAGGGTTCAGCCTAGGGCTTGGATTTTTTTAACCAGGAAGCCCTGAGTTCCAGGCTTACTTCATCTGCCAAAGGCATCCCAAAGGGAGTGCAGAAGTGCCACAACATGGCTGCTTTCATGGCTTTTCCCTTAGGAAGAACCCTAATACCCGGCTGATTTACCTTCCTAGGGTTACTGTTAGGCTTAGGCCTAGGACTTTTAAAACCAGGAAGCCCTGGGCTCCAGGCACACTGCAGCTGCGAAAGGCATCCCAAGGGGAGCGCAAAAGTGACGCAACTTGGCTGCCACCACTGATATTTCCATGAGACCATCCCGAACCATAGGCTGATTTTCCTTCCTAGGCTTAAGGTTTGAGTTACGCCTAGGGTAAGGTTTCTATTTACCAGAAAGCCCTGAGTTCCAAGAACACAGCAGCTGCGAAGGACTAGCCAAGAAGAGCGCAAAAGTAGCACAACATGCCTGCCTCCACAGCTTTTTCCTTGAGGACATGCCTAATTCCTGGCTGATTTGCCTTTCTCGTCTTAGGTTTGAGGTTCGGCCTAGGGCTAGGATTTTTAAAATCAGGAAGCCCTGAGTTCCAGGCACACTGGAGCTGTGAAAGGCATCCAAAAGGGAGTGCAAAAGTGCCACAACATGGCTGCTTTCACGGCTTTTTCCTTGGCAAGACGCCTAACACCAGGCTGATTTGCCTTCCCAGGGTTACTGTTAGGCTTAGGCCTAGGGCTAGGATTTTTAAAACTAGGAAGCCCTGGGCTCCAGGCACACTGCAGCTGTTCAAGGCATCCCAAGGGGAGTACAAAAGTGCAACAACATGGCAGCTTTCACAGCTTTTTCCTTGGCACCATCCCTATACCTAGGCTGATTTATCTGCCTAGGGTTAGGGTTAGGGTTCAGCCTAGGGCTTGGATTTCTTTAACCAGGAAGCCCTGAGTTCCAGGCTTACTTCATCTGCCAAAGGCATCCCAAAGGGAGTGCAGAAGTGCCACAACATGGCTGCTTTCACGGCTTTTCCCTTAGGAAGAACCCTAATACCCGGCTGATTTACCTTCCTAGGGTTACTGTTAGGCTTAGGCCTAGGACTTTTAAAACCAGGAAGCCCTGGGCTCCAGGCACACTGCAGCTGCGAAAGGCATCCCAAGGGGAGTGCAAAAATGACGCAACTTGGCTGCCACCACTGATATTTCCATGAGACCATCCCGAACCATAGGCTGATTTTCCTTCCTAGGGTTAAGGTTTGAGTTACGCCTAGGGTAAGGTTTCTATTTACCAGAAAGCCCTGAGTTCCAAGAACACAGCAGCTGCGAAGGACTAGCCAAGAAGAGCGCAAAAGTACCACAACATGCCTGCCTCCACAGCTTTTTCCTTGGGGACATGCCCAATTCCTGGCTGATTTGCCTTTCTCGTCATAGGGTTGAGGTTCGGCCTAGGGCTAGGATTTTTAAAATCAGGAAGCCCTGAGTTCCAGGCACACTGGAGCTGTGAAAGGCATCCAAAAGGGAGTGCAAAAGTGCCACAACATGGCTGCTTTCACGGCTTTTTCCTTGGCAAGACGCCTAACACCAGGCTGATTTGCCTTCCCAGGGTTACTGTTAGGCTTAGGCCTAGGGCTAGGATTTTTAAAACTAGGAAGCCCTGGGCTCCAGGCACACTGCAGCTGTTCAAGGCATCCCAAGGGGAGTACAAAAGTGCAACAACATGGCAGCTTTCACAGCTTTTTCCTTGGCACCATCCCTATACCTAGGCTGATTTATCTGCCTAGGGTTAGGGTTAGGGTTCAGCCTAGGGCTTGCATTTTTTTAACCAGGAAGCCCTGAGTTCCAGGCTTACTTCATCTGCCAAAGGCATCCCAAAGGGAGTGCAGAAGTGCCACAACATGACTGCTTTCACGGCTTTTCCCTTAGGAAGAACCCTAATACCCGGCTGATTTACCTTCCTAGGGTTACTGTTAGGCTTAGGCCTAGGACTTTTAAAACCAGGAAGCCCTGGGCTCCAGGCACACTGCAGCTGCGAAAGGCATCCCAAGGGGAGCGCAAAAGTGACGCAACTTGGCTGCCACCACTGATATTTCCATGAGACCATCCCGAACCATAGGCTGATTTTCCTTCCTAGGGTTAAGGTTTGAGTTACGCCTAGGGTAAGGGTCTATTAACCAGAAAGCCCTGAGTTCCAAGAACACAGCAGCTGCGAAGGACTAGCCAAGAAGAGCGCAAAAGTACCACAACATGCCTGCCTCCACAGCTTTTTCCTTGGGGACATGCCGAATTCCTGGCTGATTTGCCTTTCTCGTCTTAGGGTTGGGGTTCGGCCTAGGGCAAGGATTTTTAAAAGCAGGAAGCCCTGAGTTCCAGGCACACTGGAGCTGTGAAAGGCATCCAAAAGGGAGTGCAAAAGTGCCACAACATGGCTGTTTCACGGCTTTTTCCTTGGCAAGAAGCCTAAAATCAGGCTGATTTACTTTCCCATGGTTACTGTTAGGCTTAGGCCTAGGGCTAGGATTTTTGAAACTAGGAAGCCCTTAGCTCCAGGCACACTGCAGCTGTTCAAGGCATCCCAAGGGGAGTACAAAAGTGCAACAACATGGCAGCTTTCACAGCTTTTTCCTTGGCACCATCCCTATACCTAGGCTGATTTATCTGCCTAGGGTTAGGGTTAGGGTTCAGCCTAGGGCTTGGATTTCTTTAACCAGGAAGCCCTGAGTTCCAGGCTTACTTCATCTGCCAAAGGCATCCCAAAGGGAGTGCAGAAGTGCCACAACATGGCTGCTTTCACGGCTTTTTCCTTGGCAAGAAGCCTAACACCAGGCTGACTTACTTTCCCAGGGTTACTGTTAGGCTTAGGCCTAGGGCTAGGATTTTTGAAACTAGGAAGCCCTTAGCTCCAGGCACACTGCAGCTGTTCAAGGCATCCCAAGGGGAGTACAAAAGTGCAACAACATGGCAGCTTTCACAGCTTTTCCTTGACACCATCCCTATACCTAGGCTGATTTATCTGCCTAGGGTTAGGGTTAGGGTTCAGCCTAGGGCTGTGATTTCTTTAACCAGGAAGCCCTGAGTTCCAGGCTTACTTCATCTGCCAAAGGCATCCCAAAGGGAGTGCAGAAGTGCCACAACATGGCTGCTTTCACGGCATTTCCCTTAGGAAGAACCCTAATACCCGGCTGATTTACCTTCCTAGGGTTACTGTTAGGCTTAGGCCTAGGACTTTTAAAACCAGGAAGCCCTGGGCTCCAGGCACACTGCAGCTGCGAAAGGCATCCCAAGGGGAGCGCAAAAGTGACGCAACTTGGCTGCCACCACTGATATTTCCATGAGACCATCCCGAACCATAGGCTGATTTTCCTTCCTAGGGTTAAGGTTTGAGTTACGCCTAGGGGAAGGGTCTATTAACCAGAAAGCCCTGAGTTCCAAGAACACAGCAGCTGCGAAGGACTAGCCAAGAAGAGCGCAAAAGTACCACAACATGCCTGCCTCCACAGCTTTTTCCTTGGGGACATGCCTAATTCCTGGCTGATTTGCCTTTCTCGTCTTAGGGTTGGGGTTCGGCCTAGGGCTAGGATTTTTAAAATCAGGAAGCCCTGAGTTCCAGGCACACTGGAGCTGTGAAAGGCATCCAAAAGGGAGTGCAAAAGTGCCACAACATGGCTGTTTCACGGCTTTTTCCTTGGCAAGAAGCCTAACATCAGGCTGATTTACTTTCCCAGGGTTACTGTTAGGCTTAGGCCAAGGGCTAGGATTTTTGAAACTAGGAAGCCCTGGGCTCCAGGCACACTGCAGCTGTTCAAGGCATCCCAAGGGGAGTACAAAAGTGCAACAACATGGCAGCTTTCACAGCTTTTTCCTTGGCACCATCCCTATACCTAGGCTGATTTATCTGCCTAGGGTTAGGGTTAGGGTTCAGCCTAGGGCTTGGATTTCTTTAACCAGGAAGCCCTGAGTTCCAGGCTTACTTCATCTGCCAAAGGCATCCCAAAGGGAGTGCAGAAGTGCCACAACATGGCTGCTTTCACGGCTTTTCCCTTAGGAAGAACCCTAATACCCGGCTGATTTACCTTCCTAGGGTTACTGTTAGGCTTAGGCCTAGGACTTTTAAAACCAGGAAGCCCTGGGCTCCAGGCACACTGCAGCTGCAAAAGGCATCCCAAGGGGAGCGCAAAAGTGACGCAACTTGGCTGCCACCACTGATATTTCCATGAGACCATCCCGAACCATAGGCTGATTTTCCTTCCTAGGGTTAAGGTTTGAGTTACGCCTAGGGTAAGGGTTCTATTAACCAGAAAGCCCTGAGTTCCAAGAACACAGCAGCTGCGAAGGACTAGCCAAGAAGAGCGCAAAAGTAGCACAACATGCCTGCCTCCACAGCTTTTTCCTTGGGGACATGCCTAATTCCTGGCTGATTTGCCTTTCTCGTCTTAGGGTTGGGGTTCGGCCTAGGGCTAGGATTTTTAAAATCAGGAAGCCCTGAGTTCCAGGCACACTGGAGCTGTGAAAGGCATCCAAAAGGGAGTGCAAAAGTGCCACAACATGGCTGTTTCACGGCTTTTTCCTTGGCAAGAAGCCTAACATCAGGCTGATTTACTTTCCCAGGGTTACTGTTAGGCTTAGGCCTAGGGCTAGGATTTTTGAAACTAGGAAGCCCTTAGCTCCAGGCACACTGCAGCTGTTCAAGGCATCCCAAGGGGAGTACAAAAGTGCAACAACATGGCAGCTTTCACAGCTTTTTCCTTGGCACCATCCCTATACCTAGGCTGATTTATCTGCCTAGGGTTAGGGTTAGGGTTCAGCCTAGGGCTTGGATTTCTTTAACCAGGAAGCCCTGAGTTCCAGGCTTACTTCATCTGCCAAAGGCATCCCAAAGGGAGTGCAGAAGTGCCACAACATGGCTGCTTTCACGGCTTTTCCCTTAGGAAGAACCCTAATACCCGGCTGATTTACCTTCCTAGGGTTACTGTTAGGCTTAGGCCTAGGACTTTTAAAACCAGGAAGCCCTGGGCTCCAGGCACACTGCAGCTGCGAAAGGCATCCCAAGGGGAGCGCAAAAGTGACGCAACTTGGCTGCCACCACTGATATTTCCATGAGACCATCCCGAACCATAGGCTGATTTTCCTTCCTAGGGTTAAGGTTTGAGTTACGCCTAGGGTAAGGGTTCTATTAACCAGAAAGCCCTGAGTTCCAAGAACACAGCAGCTGCGAAGGACTAGCCAAGAAGAGCGCAAAAGTACCACAACATGCCTGCCTCCACAGCTTTTTCCTTGGGGACATGCCTAATTCCTGGCTGATTTGCCTTTCTCGTCTTAGGGTTGGGGTTCGGCCTAGGGCTAGGATTTTTAAAAGCAGGAAGCCCTGAGTTCCAGGCACACTGGAGCTGTGAAAGGCATCCAAAAGGGAGTGCAAAAGTGCCACAACATGGCTGCTTTCACGGCTTTTTCCTTGGCAAGAAGCCTAACACCAGGCTGATTTACTTTCCCAGGGTTACTGTTAGGCTTAGGCCTAGGGCTAGGATTTTTGAAACTAGGAAGCCCTTAGCTCCAGGCACACTGCAGCTGTTCAAGGCATCCCAAGGGGAGTACAAAAGTGCAACAACATGGCAGCTTTCACAGCTTTTTCCTTGGCACCATCCCTATACCTAGGCTGATTTATCTGCCTAGGGTTAGGGTTAGGGTTCAGCCTAGGGCTTGGATTTCTTTAACCAGGAAGCCCTGAGTTCCAGGCTTACTTCATCTGCCAAAGGCATCCCAAAGGGAGTGCAGAAGTGCCACAACATGGCTGCTTTCACGGCTTTTTCCTTGGCAAGAAGCCTAACATCAGGCTGATTTACCTTCCCAGGGTTACTGTTAGGCTTAGGCCTAGGGCTAGGATTTTTGAAACTAGGAAGCCCTTAGCTCCAGGCACACTGCAGCTGTTCAAGGCATCCCAAGGGGAGTACAAAAGTGCAACAACATGGCAGCTTTCACAGCTTTTTCCTTGGCACCATCCCTATACCTAGGCTGATTTATCTGCCTAGGGTTAGGGTTAGGGTTCAGCCTAGGGCTTGGATTTCTTTAACCAGGAAGCCCTGAGTTCCAGGCTTACTTCATCTGCCAAAGGCATCCCAAAGGGAGTGCAGAAGTGCCACAACATGGCTGCTTTCACGGCTTTTCCCTTAGGAAGAACCCTAATACCCGGCTGATTTACCTTCCTAGGGTTACTGTTAGGCTTAGGCCTAGGACTTTTAAAACCAGGAAGCCCTGGGCTCCAGGCACACTGCAGCTGCGAAAGGCATCCCAAGGGGAGCGCAAAAGTGACGCAACTTGGCTGCCACCACTGATATTTCCATGAGACCATCCCGAAACATAGGTTGATTTTCCTTCCTAGGGTTAAGGTTTGAGTTACGCCTAGGGTAAGGGTTCTATTAACCAGAAAGCCCTGAGTTCCAAGAACACAGCAGCTGCGAAGGACTAGCCAAGAAGAGCGCAAAAGTACCACAACATGCCTGCCTCCACAGCTTTTTCCTTGGGGACATGCCTAATTCCTGGCTGATTTGCCTTTCTCGTCTTAGGGTTGGGGTTCGGCCTAGGGCTAGGATTTTTAAAATCAGGAAGCCCTGAGTTCCAGGCACACTGCAGCTGTGAAAGGCATCCAAAAGGGAGTGCAAAAGTGCCACAACATGGCTGCTTTCACGGCTTTTTCCTTGGCAAGAAGCCTAACACCAGGCTGATTTGCCTTCCCAGGGTTACTGTTAGGCTTAGGCCTAGGGCTAGGATTTTTAAAACTAGGAAGCCCTGGGCTCCAGGCACACTGCAGCTGTTCAAGGCATCCCAAGGGGAGTACAAAAGTGCAACAACATGGCAGCTTTCACAGCTTTTTCCTTGGCACCATCCCTATACCTAGGCTGATTTATCTGCCTAGGGTTAGGGTTAGGGTTCAGCCTAGGGCTTGGATTTTTTTAACCAGGAAGCCCTGAGTTCCAGGCTTACTTCATCTGCCAAAGGCATCCCAAAGGGAGTGCAGAAGTGCCACAACATGGCTGCTTTCACGGCTTTTCCCTTAGGAAGAACCCTAATACCCGGCTGATTTACCTTCCTAGGGTTACTGTTAGGCTTAGGCCTAGGACTTTTAAAACCAGGAAGCCCTGGGCTCCAGGCACACTGCAGCTGTGAAAGGCATCCCAAGGGGAGCGCAAAAGTGACGCAACTTGGCTGCCACCACTGATATTTCCATGAGACCATCCCGAACCATAGGCTGATTTTCCTTCCTAGGGTTAAGGTTTGAGTTACGCCTAGGGTAAGGGTTCTATTAACCAGAAAGCCCTGAGTTCCAAGAACACAGCAGCTGCAAAGGACTAGCCAAGAAGAGCGCAAAAGTACCACAACATGCCTGCCTCCACAGCATTTTCCTTGGGGACATGCCTAATTCCTGGCTGATTTGCCTTTCTCGTCTTAGGGTTGGGGTTCGGCCTAGGGCTAGGATTTTTAAAATCAGGAAGCCCTGAGTTCCAGGCACACTGGAGCTGTGAAAGGCATCCAAAAGGGATTGCAAAAGTGCCACAACATGGCTGCTTTCACGGCTTTTTCCTTGGCAAGAAGCCTAACATCAGGCTGATTTACTTTCCCAGGGTTACTGTTAGGCTTAGGCCTAGGGCTAGGATTTTTAAAACTAGGAAGCCCTGGGCTCCAGGCACACTGCAGCTGTTCAAGGCATCCCAAGGGGAGTACAAAAGTGCAACAACATGGCAGCTTTCACAGCTTTTTCCTTGGCACCATCCCTATACCTAGGCTGATTTATCTGCCTAGGGTTAGGGTTAGGGTTCAGCCTAGGGCTTGGATTTCTTTAACCAGGAAGCCCTGAGTTCCAGGCTTACTTCATCTGCCAAAGGCATCCCAAAGGGAGTGCAGAAGTGCCACAACATGGCTGCTTTCACGGCTTTTCCCTTAGGAAGAACCCTAATACCCGGCTGATTTACCTTCCTAGGGTTACTGTTAGGCTTAGGCCTAGGACTTTTAAAACCAGGAAGCCCTGGGCTCCAGGCACACTGCAGCTGCGAAAGGCATCCCAAGGGGAGCGCAAAAGTGACGCAACTTGGCTGCCACCACTGATATTTCCATGAGACCATCCCGAACCATAGGCTGATTTTCCTTCCTAGGGTTAAGGTTTGAGTTACGCCTAGGGTAAGGGTTCTATTAACCAGAAAGCCCTGAGTTCCAAGAACACAGCAGCTGCGAAGGACTAGCCAAGAAGAGCGCAAAAGTACCACAACATGCCTGCCTCCACAGCTTTTTCCTTGGGGACATGCCTAATTCCTGGCTGATTTGCCTTTCTCGTCTTAGGGTTGGGGTTCGGCCTAGGGCTAGGATTTTTAAAATCAGGAAGCCCTGAGTTCCAGGCACACTGCAGCTGTGAAAGGCATCCAAAAGGGAATGCAAAAGTGCCACAACATGGCTGCTTTCACGGCTTTTTCCTTGGCAAGAAGCCTAACACCAGGCTGATTTACTTTCCCAGGGTTACTGTTAGGCTTAGGCCTAGGGCTAGGATTTTTGAACCTAGGAAGCCCTTAGCTCCAGGCACACTGCAGCTGTTCAAGGCATCCCAAGGGGAGTACAAAAGTGCAACAACATGGCAGCTTTCACAGCTTTTTCCTTGGCACCATCCCTATACCTAGGCTGATTTATCTGCCTAGGGTTAGGGTTAGGGTTCAGCCTAGGGCTTGGATTTCTTTAACCAGGAAGCCCTGAGTTCCAGGCTTACTTCATCTGCCAAAGGCATCCCAAAGGGAGTGCAGAAGTGCCACAACATGGCTGCTTTCACGGCTTTTTCCTTGGCAAGAAGCCTAACATCAGGCTGATTTACTTTCCCAGGGTTACTGTTAGGCTTAGGCCTAGGGCTAGGATTTTTGAAACTAGGAAGCCCTTAGCTCCAGGCACACTGCAGCTGTTCAAGGCATCCCAAGGGGAGTACAAAAGTGCAACAACATGGCAGCTTTCACAGCTTTTTCCTTGGCACCATCCCTATACCTGGGCTGATTTATCTGCCTAGGGTTAGGGTTAGGGTTCAGCCTAGGGCTTGAATTTTTTTAACCAGGAAGCCCTGAGTTCCAGGCTTACTTCATCTGCCAAAGGCATCCCAAAGGGAGTGTAGAAGTGCCACAACATGGCTGCTTACACGGCTTTTCCCTTAGGAAGAACCCTAATACCCGGCTGATTTACCTTCCTAGGGTTACTGTTAGGCTTAGGCCTAGGACTTTTAAAACCAGGAAGCCCTGGGCTCCAGGCACACTGCAGCTGCGAAAGGCATCCAAAGGGGAGCGCAAAAGTGACGCAACTTGGCTGCCACCACTGATATTTCCATGAGACCATCCCGAACCATAGGGTGATTTTCCTTCCTAGGGTTAAGGTTTGAGTTACGCCTAGGGTAAGGGTTCTATTAACCAGAAAGCCCTGAGTTCCAAGAACACAGCAGCTGCGAAGGACTAGCCAAGAAGAGCGCAAAAGTACCACAACATGCCTGCCTCCACAGCTTTTTCCTTGGGGACATGCCTAATTCCTGGCTGATTTGCCTTTCTCGTCATAGGGTTGGGGTTCGGCCTAGGGCTAGGATTTTTAAAAGCAGGAAGCCCTGAGTTCCAGGCACACTGGAGCTGTGAAAGGCATCCAAAAGGGATTGCAAAAGTGCCACAACATGGCTGCTTTCACGGCTTGTTCCTTGGCAAGACGCCTAACACCAGGCTGACTTACCTTCCCAGGGTAACTATTAGGCTTAGGCCTAGGGCTAGGATTTTTAAAACTAGAAAGCCCTTAGCTCCAGGCACACTGCAGCTGTTCAAGGCATCCCAAGGGGAGTACAAAAGTGCAACAACATGGCAGCTTTCACAGCTTTTTCCTTGGCACCATCCCTATACCTAGGCTGATTTATCTGCCTAGGGTTAGGGTTAGGGTTCAGCCTAGGGCTTGAATTTCTTTAACCAGGAAGCCCTGAGTTCCAGGCTTACTTCATCTGCCAAAGGCATCCCAAAGGGAGTGCAGAAGTGCCACAACATGGCTGCTTTCACGGCTTTTCCCTTAGGAAGAACCCTAATACCCGGCTGATTTACCTTCCTAGGGTTACTGTTAGGCTTAGGCCTAGGACTTTTAAAACCAGGAAGCCCTGGGCTCCAGGCACACTGCAGCTGCAAAAGGCATCCCAAGGGGAGCGCAAAAGTGACGCAACTTGGCTGCCACCACTGATATTTCCATGAGACCATCCCGAACCATAGGTTGATTTTCCTTCCTAGGGTTAAGGTTTGAGTTACGCCTAGGGTAAGGGTCTATTAACCAGAAAGCCCTGAGTTCCAAGAACACAGCAGCTGCGAAGGACTAGCCAAGAAGAGCGCAAAAGTACCACAACATGCCTGCCTCCACAGCTTTTTCCTTGGGGACATGCCTAATTCCTGGCTGATTTGCCTTTCTCGTCTTAGGGTTGCGGTTCGGCCTAGGGCCAGGATTTTTAAAAGCAGGAAGCCCTGAGTTCCAGGCACACTGCAGCTGTGAAAGGCATCCAAAAGGGAGTGCAAAAGTGCCACAACATGGCTGCTTTCACGGCTTTTTCCTTGGCAAGAAGCCTAACACCAGGCTGATTTACTTTCCCAGGGTTACTGTTAGGCTTAGGCCTAGGGCTAGGATTGTTGAAACTAGGAGGACCTTAGCTCCAGGCACACTGCAGCTGTTCAAGGCATCCCAAGGGCAGTACAAAAGTGCAACAACATGGCAGCTTTCACAGCTTTTTCCTTGGCAAGAAGCCTAACACCAGGCTGATTTACCTTCCCAGGGTTACTGTTAGGCTTAGGCCTAGGGCTAGGATTTTTGAAACTAGGAAGCCCTTAGCTCCAGGCACACTGCAGCTGTTCAAGGCATCCCAAGGGGAGTACAAAAGTGCAACAACATGGCAGCTTTCACAGCTTTTTCCTTGGCACCATCCCTATACCTAGGCTGATTTATCTGCCTAGGGTTAGGGTTAGGGTTCAGCCTAGGGCTTGGATTTCTTTAACCAGGAAGCCCTGAGTTCCAGGCTTACTTCATCTGCCAAAGGCATCCCAAAGGGAGTGCAGAAGTGCCACAACATGGCTGCTTTCATGGCTTTTTCCTTGGCAAGAAGCCTAAAATCAGGCTGATGTACCTTCCCAGGGTTACTGTTAGGCTTAGGCCTAGGGCTAGGATTTTTGAAACTAGGAAGCCCTTAGCTCCAGGCACACTGCAGCTGCGAAAGGCATCCCAAGGGGACTACAAAAGTGCAACAACATGGCTGCTTTCACGGCTTTTCCCTTAGGAAGAACCCTAATACCCGGCTGATTTACCTTCCTAGGGTTACTGTTAGGCTTAGGCCTAGGACTTTTAAAACCAGGAAGCCCTGGGCTCCAGGCACACTGCAGCTGCGAAAGGCATCCCAAGGGGAGCGCAAAAGTGACGCAACTTGGCTGCCACCACTGATATTTCCATGAGACCATCCCGAACCATAGGTTGATTTTCCTTCCTAGGGTTAAGGTTTGAGTTACGCCTAGGGTAAGGGTTCTATTAACCAGAAAGCCCTGAGTTCCAAGAACACAGCAGCTGCGAAGGACTAGCCAAGAAGAGCGCAAAAGTACCACAACATGCCTGCCTCCACAGCTTTTTCCTTGGGGACATGCCTAATTCCTGGCTGATTTGCCTTTCTCGTCTTAGGGTTGGGGTTCGGCCTAGGGCTAGGATTTTTAAAAGCAGGAAGCCCTGAGTTCCAGGCACACTGGAGCTGTGAAAGGCATCCAAAAGGGAGTGCAAAAGTGCCACAACATGGCTGCTTTCACGGCTTTTTCCTTGGCAAGAAGCCTAACACCAGGCTGATTTGCCTTCCCAGGGTTACTGTTAGTCTTAGGCCTAGGGCTAGGATTTTTGAAACTAGGAAGCCCTTAGCTCCAGGCACACTGCAGCTGTTCAAGGCATCCCAAGGGGAGTACAAAAGTGCAACAACATGGCAGCTTTCACAGCTTTTTCCTTGGCACCATCCCTATACCTAGGCTGATTTATCTGCCTAGGGTTAGGGTTAGGGTTCAGCCTAGGGCTTGAATTTCTTTAACCAGGAAGCCCTGAGTTCCAGGCTTACTTCATCTGCCAAAGGCATCCCAAAGGGAGTGCAGAAGTGCCACAACATGGCTGCTTTCACGGCTTTTCCCTTAGGAAGAACCCTAATACCCGGCTGATTTACCTTCCTAGGGTTACTGTTAGGCTTAGGCCTAGGACTTTTAAAACCAGGAAGCCCTGGGCTCCAGGCACACTGCAGCTGTGAAAGGCATCCCAAGGGCAGCGCAAAAGTGACGCAACTTGGCTGCCACCACTGATATTTCCATGAGACCATCCCGAACCATAGGATGATTTTCCTTCCTAGGGTTAAGGTTTGAGTTACGCCTAGGGTAAGGGTTCTATTAACCAGAAAGCCCTGAGTTCCAAGAACACAGCAGCTGCGAAGGACTAGCCAAGAAGAGCGCAAAAGTACCACAACATGCCTGCCTCCACAGCTTTTTCCTTGGGGACATGCCTAATTCCTGGCTGATTTGCCTTTCTCGTCTTAGGGTTGGGGTTCGGCCTAGGGCTAGGATTTTTAAAATCAGGAAGCCCTGAGTTCCAGGCACACTGGAGCTGTGAAAGGCATCCAAAAGGGAGTGCAAAAGTGCCACAACATGGCTGCTTTCACGGCTTTTTCCTTGGCAAGAAGCCTAACATCAGGCTGATTTACCTTCCCAGGGTTACTGTTAGGCTTAGGCCTAGGGCTAGGATTTTTGAAACTAGGAAGCCCTGGGCTCCAGGCACACTGCAGCTGTTCAAGGCATCCCAAGGGGAGTACAAAAGTGCAACAACATGGCAGCTTTCACAGCTTTTTCCTTGGCACCATCCCTATACCTAGGCTGATTTATCTGCCTAGGGTTAGGGTTAGGGTTCAGCCTAGGGCTTGGATTTCTTTAACCAGGAAGCCCTGAGTTCCAGGCTTACTTCATCTGCCAAAGGCATCCCAAAGGGAGTGCAGAAGTGCCACAACATGGCTGCTTTCACGGCTTTTTCCTTGGCAAGAAGCCTAACATCAGGCTGATTTACTTTCCCAGGGTTACTGTTAGGCTTAGGCCTAGGGCTAGGATTTTTGAAACTAGGAAGCCCTTAGCTCCAGGCACACTGCAGCTGTTCAAGGCATCCCAAGGGGAGTACAAAAGTGCAACAACATGGCAGCTTTCACAGCTTTTTCCTTGGCACCATCCCTATACCTGGGCTGATTTATCTGCCTAGGGTTAGGGTTAGGCTTCAGCCTAGGGCTTGAATTTTTTTTACCAGGAAGCCCTGAGTTCCAGGCTTACTTCATCTGCCAAAGGCATCCCAAAGGGAGTGCAGAAGTGCCACAACATGGCTGCTTTCACGGCTTTTCCCTTAGGAAGAACCCTAATACCCGGCTGATTTACCTTCCTAGGGTTACTGTTAGGCTTAGGCCTAGGACTTTTAAAACCAGGAAGCCCTGGGCTCCAGGCACACTGCAGCTGCGAAAGGCATCCAAAGGGGAGCGCAAAAGTGACGCAACTTGGCTGCCACCACTGATATTTCCATGAGACCATCCCGAACCATAGGCTGATTTTCCTTCCTAGGGTTAAGGTTTGAGTTACGCCTAGGGTAAGGGTTCTATTAACCAGAAAGCCCTGAGTTCCAAGAACACAGCAGCTGCGAAGGACTAGCCAAGAAGAGCGCAAAAGTACCACAACATGCCTGCCTCCACAGCTTTTTCCTTGGGGACATGCCTAATTCCTGGCTGATTTGCCTTTCTCGTCATAGGGTTGGGGTTCGGCCTAGGGCTAGGATTTTTAAAAGCAGGAAGCCCTGAGTTCCAGGCACACTGGAGCTGTGAAAGGCATCCAAAAGGGATTGCAAAAGTGCCACAACATGGCTGCTTTCACGGCTTGTTCCTTGGCAAGACGCCTAACACCAGGCTGACTTACCTTCCCAGGGTTACTATTAGGCTTAGGCCTAGGGCTAGGATTTTTAAAACTAGGAAGCCCTTAGCTCCAGGCACACTGCAGCTGTTCAAGGCATCCCAAGGGGAGTACAAAAGTGCAACAACATGGCAGCTTTCACAGCTTTTTCCTTGGCACCATCCCTATACCTAGGCTGATTTATCTGCCTAGGGTTAGGGTTAGGGTTCAGCCTAGGGCTTGAATTTCTTTAACCAGGAAGCCCTGAGTTCCAGGCTTACTTCATCTGCCAAAGGCATCCAAAAGGGAGTGCAGAAGTGCCACAACATGGCTGCTTTCACGGCTTTTCCCTTAGGAAGAACCCTAATACCCGGCTGATTTACCTTCCTAGGGTTACTGTTAGGCTTAGGCCTAGGACTTTTAAAACCAGGAAGCCCTGGGCTCCAGGCACACTGCAGCTGCAAAAGGCATCCCAAGGGGAGCGCAAAAGTGACGCAACTTGGCTGCCACCACTGATATTTCCATGAGACCATCCCGAACCATAGGTTGATTTTCCTTCCTAGGGTTAAGGTTTGAGTTACGCCTAGGGTAAGGGTCTATTAACCAGAAAGCCCTGAGTTCCAAGAACACAGCAGCTGCGAAGGACTAGCCAAGAAGAGCGCAAAAGTACCACAACATGCCTGCCTCCACAGCTTTTTCCTTGGGGACATGCCTAATTCCTGGCTGATTTGCCTTTCTCGTCTTAGGGTTGGGGTTCGGCCTAGGGCTAGGATTTTTAAAATCAGGAAGCCCTGAGTTCCAGGCACACTGGAGCTGTGAAAGGCATCCAAAAGGGAGTGCAAAAGTGCCACAACATGGCTGCTTTCACGGCTTTTTCCTTGGCAAGAAGCCTAACACCAGGCTGATTTGCCTTCCCAGGGTTACTGTTAGGCTTAGGCCTAGGGCTAGGATTTTTAAAACTAGGAAGCCCTGGGCTCCAGGCACACTGCAGCTGTTCAAGGCATCCCAAGGGGAGTACAAAAGTGCAACAACATGGCAGCTTTCACAGCTTTTTCCTTGGCACCATCCCTATACCTAGGCTGATTTATCTGCCTAGGGTTAGGGTTAGGGTTCAGCCTAGGGCTTGAATTTTTTTTAACCAGGAAGCCCTGAGTTCCAGGCTTACTTCATCTGCCAAAGGCATCCCAAAGGGAGTGCAGAAGTGCCACAACATGGCTGCTTTCACGGCTTTTCCCTTAGGAAGAACCCTAATACCCGGCTGATTTACCTTCCTAGGGTTACTGTTAGGCTTAGGCCTAGGACTTTTAAAACCAGGAAGCCCTGGGCTCCAGGCACACTGCAGCTGTGAAAGGCATCCCAAGGGGAGCGCAGAAGTGACGCAACTTGGCTGCCACCACTGATATTTCCATGAGACCATCCCGAACCATAGGATGATTTTCCTTCCTAGGGTTAAGGTTTGAGTTACGCCTAGGGTAAGGGTTCTATTAACCAGAAAGCCCTGAGTTCCAAGAACACAGCAGCTGCGAAGGACTAGCCAAGAAGAGCGCAAAAGTACCACAACATGCCTGCCTCCACAGCTTTTTCCTTGGGGACATGCCTAATTCCTGGCTGATTTGCCTTTCTCGTCATAGGGT
Organism: Ammospiza caudacuta; assembly: GCF_027887145.1. Taxonomy (NCBI): domain Eukaryota; kingdom Metazoa; phylum Chordata; class Aves; order Passeriformes; family Passerellidae; genus Ammospiza; species Ammospiza caudacuta. Next base: position 216,509 of record NW_026682969.1, read on the forward strand.
TGGGGTTCGGCCTAGGGCTAGGATTTTTAAAATCAGGAAGCCCTGAGTTCCAGGCACACTGGAGCTGTGAAAGGCATCCAAAAGGGAGTGCAAAAGTGCCACAACATGGCTGCTTTCACGGCTTTTTCCTTGGCAAGAAGCCTAACATCAGGCTGATTTACTTTCCCAGGGTTACTGTTAGGCTTAGGCCTAGGGCTAGGATTTTTGAAACTAGGAAGCCCTTAGCTCCAGGCACACTGCAGCTGTTCAAGGCATCCCAAGGGGAGTACAAAAGTGCAACAACATGGCAGCTTTCACAGCTTTTTCCTTGGCACCATCCCTATACCTAGGCTGATTTATCTGCCTAGGGTTAGGGTTAGGGTTCAGCCTAGGGCTTGGATTTCTTTAACCAGGAAGCCCTGAGTTCCAGGCTTACTTCATCTGCCAAAGGCATCCCAAAGGGAGTGCAGAAGTGCCACAACATGGCTGCTTTCACGGCTTTTTCCTTGGCAAGAAGCCTAACATCAGGCTGATTTACTTTCCCAGGGTTACTGTTAGGCTTAGGCCTAGGGCTAGGATTTTTGAAACTAGGAAGCCCTGGGCTCCAGGCACACTGCAGCTGTTCAAGGCATCCCAAGGGGAGTACAAAAGTGCAACAACATGGCAGCTTTCACAGCTTTTTCCTTGGCACCATCCCTATACCTAGGCTGATTTATCTGCCTAGGGTTAGGGTTAGGCTTCAGCCTAGGGCTTGAATTTTTTTTACCAGGAAGCCCTGAGTTCCAGGCTTACTTCATCTGCCAAAGGCATCCCAAAGGGAGTGCAGAAGTGCCACAACATGGCTGCTTTCACGGCTTTTCCCTTAGGAAGAACCCTAATACCCGGCTGATTTACCTTCCTAGGGTTACTGTTAGGCTTAGGCCTAGGACTTTTAAAACCAGGAAGCCCTGGGCTCCAGGCACACTGCAGCTGCGAAAGGCATCCAAAGGGGAGCGCAAAAGTGACGCAACTTGGCTGCCACCACTGATATTTCCATGAGACCATCCCGAACCATAGGCTGATTTTCCTTCCTAGGGTTAAGGTTTGAGTTACGCCTAGGGTAAGGGTTCTATTAACCAGAAAGCCCTGAGTTCCAAGAACACAGCAGCTGCGAAGGACTAGCCAAGAAGAGCGCAAAAGTACCACAACATGCCTGCCTCCACAGCTTTTTCCTTGGGGACATGCCTAATTCCTGGCTGATTTGCCTTTCTCGTCATAGGGTTGGGGTTCGGCCTAGGGCTAGGATTTTTAAAAGCAGGAAGCCCTGAGTTCCAGGCACACTGGAGCTGTGAAAGGCATCCAAAAGGGAGTGCAGAAGTGCCACAACATGGCTGCTTTCACGGCTTGTTCCTTGGCAAGACGCCTAACACCAGGCTGACTTACCTTCCCAGGGTTACTATTAGGCTTAGGCCTAGGGCTAGGATTTTTAAAACTAGGAAGCCCTTAGCTCCAGGCACACTGCAGCTGTTCAAGGCATCCCAAGGGGAGTACAAAAGTGCAACAACATGGCAGCTTTCACAGCTTTTTCCTTGGCACCATCCCTATACCTAGGCTGATTTATCTGCCTAGGGTTAGGGTTAGGGTTCAGCCTAGGGCTTGAATTTCTTTAACCAGGAAGCCCTGAGTTCCAGGCTTACTTCATCTGCCAAAGGCATCCCAAAGGGAGTGCAGAAGTGCCACAACATGGCTGCTTTCACGGCTTTTCCCTTAGGAAGAACCCTAATACCCGGCTGATTTACCTTCCTAGGGTTACTGTTAGGCTTAGGCCTAGGACTTTTAAAACCAGGAAGCCCTGGGCTCCAGGCACACTGCAGCTGCAAAAGGCATCCCAAGGGGAGCGCAAAAGTGACGCAACTTGGCTGCCACCACTGATATTTCCATGAGACCATCCCGAACCATAGGATGATTTTCCTTCCTAGGGTTAAGGTTTGAGTTACGCCTAGGGTAAGGGTTCTATTAACCAGAAAGCCCTGAGTTCCAAGAACACAGCAGCTGCGAAGGACTAGCCAAGAAGAGCGCAAAAGTACCACAACATGCCTGCCTCCACAGCTTTTTCCTTGGGGACATGCCTAATTCCTGGCTGATTTGCCTTTCTCGTCTTAGGGTTGGGGTTCGGCCTAGGGCTAGGATTTTTAAAAGCAGGAAGCCCTGAGTTCCAGGCACACTGGAGCTGTGAAAGGCATCCAAAAGGGAGTGCAAAAGTGCCACAACATGGCTGCTTTCACGGCTTTTTCCTTGGCAAGAAGCCTAACATCAGGCTGATTTACTTTCCCAGGGTTACTGTTAGGCTTAGGCCTAGGGCTAGGATTTTTGAAACTAGGAAGCCCTGGGCTCCAGGCACACTGCAGCTGTTCAAGGCATCCCAAGGGGAGTACAAAAGTGCAACAACATGGCAGCTTTCACAGCTTTTTCCTTGGCACCATCCCTATACCTAGGCTGATTTATCTGCCTAGGGTTAGGGTTAGGGTTCAGCCTAGGGCTTGGATTTCTTTAACCAGGAAGCCCTGAGTTCCAGGCTTACTTCATCTGCCAAAGGCATCCCAAAGGGAGTGCAGAAGTGCCACAACATGGCTGCTTTCACGGCTTTTTCCTTGGCAAGAAGCCTAACATCAGGCTGATTTACTTTCCCAGGGTTACTGTTAGGCTTAGGCCTAGGGCTAGGATTTTTGAAACTAGGAAGCCCTTAGCTCCAGGCACACTGCAGCTGTTCAAGGCATCCCAAGGGGAGTACAAAAGTGCAACAACATGGCAGCTTTCACAGCTTTTTCCTTGGCACCATCCCTATACCTGGGCTGATTTATCTGCCTAGGGTTAGGGTTAGGGTTCAGCCTAGGGCTTGAATTTTTTTTACCAGGAAGCCCTGAGTTCCAGGCTTACTTCATCTGCCAAAGGCATCCCAAAGGGAGTGCAGAAGTGCCACAACATGGCTGCTTTCACGGCTTTTCCCTTAGGAAGAACCCTAATACCCGGCTGATTTACCTTCCTAGGGTTACTGTTAGGCTTAGGCCTAGGACTTTTAAAACCAGGAAGCCCTGGGCTCCAGGCACACTGCAGCTGCAAAAGGCATCCCAAGGGGAGCGCAAAAGTGACGCAACTTGGCTGCCACCACTGATATTTCCATGAGACCATCCCGAACCATAGGCTGATTTTCCTTCCTAGGGTTAAGGTTTGAGTTACGCCTAGGGTAAGGGTTCTATTAACCAGAAAGCCCTGAGTTCCAAGAACACAGCAGCTGCGAAGGACTAGCCAAGAAGAGCGCAAAAGTACCACAACATGCCTGCCTCCACAGCTTTTTCCTTGGGGACATGCCTAATTCCTGGCTGATTTGCCTTTCTCGTCATAGGGTTGGGGTTCGGCCTAGGGCTAGGATTTTTAAAAGCAGGAAGCCCTGAGTTCCAGGCACACTGGAGCTGTGAAAGGCATCCAAAAGGGAGTGCAAAAGTGCCACAACATGGCTGCTTTCACGGCTTGTTCCTTGGCAAGACGCCTAACACCAGGCTGACATACCTTCCCAGGGTTACTATTAGGCTTAGGCCTAGGGCTAGGATTTTTAAAACTAGGAAGCCCTGGGCTCCAGGCACACTGCAGCTGTTCAAGGCATCCCAAGGGGAGTACAAAAGTGCAACAACATGGCAGCTTTCACAGCTTTTTCCTTGGCACCATCCCTATACCTAGGCTGATTTATCTGCCTAGGGTTAGGGTTAGGGTTCAGCCTAGGGCTTGGATTTCTTTAACCAGGAAGCCCTGAGTTCCAGGCTTACTTCATCTGCCAAAGGCATCCCAAAGGGAGTGCAGAAGTGCCACAACATGGCTGCTTTCACGGCTTTTCCCTTAGGAAGAACCCTAATACCCGGCTGATTTACCTTCCTAGGGTTACTGTTAGGCTTAGGCCTAGGACTTTTAAAACCAGGAAGCCCTGGGCTCCAGGCACACTGCAGCTGCGAAAGGCATCCCAAGGGGAGCGCAAAAGTGACGCAACTTGGCTGCCACCACTGATATTTCCATGAGACCATCCCGAACCATAGGCTGATTTTCCTTCCTAGGGTTAAGGTTTGAGTTACGCCTAGGGTAAGGGTTCTATTAACCAGAAAGCCCTGAGTTCCAAGAACACAGCAGCTGCGAAGGACTAGCCAAGAAGAGCGCAAAAGTACCACAACATGCCTGCCTCCACAGCTTTTTCCTTGGGGACATGCCTAATTCCTGGCTGATTTGCCTTTCTCGTCTTAGGGTTGGGGTTCGGCCTAGGGCTAGGATTTTTAAAATCAGGAAGCCCTGAGTTCCAGGCACACTGCAGCTGTGAAAGGCATCCAAAAGGGAATGCAAAAGTGCCACAACATGGCTGCTTTCACGGCTTTTTCCTTGGCAAGAAGCCTAACACCAGGCTGATTTACTTTCCCAGGGTTACTGTTAGGCTTAGGCCTAGGGCTAGGATTTTTGAACCTAGGAAGCCCTTAGCTCCAGGCACACTGCAGCTGTTCAAGGCATCCCAAGGGGAGTACAAAAGTGCAACAACATGGCAGCTTTCACAGCTTTTTCCTTGGCACCATCCCTATACCTAGGCTGATTTATCTGCCTAGGGTTAGGGTTAGGGTTCAGCCTAGGGCTTGGATTTCTTTAACCAGGAAGCCCTGAGTTCCAGGCTTACTTCATCTGCCAAAGGCATCCCAAAGGGAGTGCAGAAGTGCCACAACATGGCTGCTTTCACGGCTTTTTCCTTGGCAAGAAGCCTAACATCAGGCTGATTTACTTTCCCAGGGTTACTGTTAGGCTTAGGCCTAGGGCTAGGATTTTTGAAACTAGGAAGCCCTTAGCTCCAGGCACACTGCAGCTGTTCAAGGCATCCCAAGGGGAGTACAAAAGTGCAACAACATGGCAGCTTTCACAGCTTTTTCCTTGGCACCATCCCTATACCTGGGCTGATTTATCTGCCTAGGGTTAGGGTTAGGGTTCAGCCTAGGGCTTGAATTTTTTTAACCAGGAAGCCCTGAGTTCCAGGCTTACTTCATCTGCCAAAGGCATCCCAAAGGGAGTGTAGAAGTGCCACAACATGGCTGCTTACACGGCTTTTCCCTTAGGAAGAACCCTAATACCCGGCTGATTTACCTTCCTAGGGTTACTGTTAGGCTTAGGCCTAGGACTTTTAAAACCAGGAAGCCCTGGGCTCCAGGCACACTGCAGCTGCGAAAGGCATCCAAAGGGGAGCGCAAAAGTGACGCAACTTGGCTGCCACCACTGATATTTCCATGAGACCATCCCGAACCATAGGGTGATTTTCCTTCCTAGGGTTAAGGTTTGAGTTACGCCTAGGGTAAGGGTTCTATTAACCAGAAAGCCCTGAGTTCCAAGAACACAGCAGCTGCGAAGGACTAGCCAAGAAGAGCGCAAAAGTACCACAACATGCCTGCCTCCACAGCTTTTTCCTTGGGGACATGCCTAATTCCTGGCTGATTTGCCTTTCTCGTCATAGGGTTGGGGTTCGGCCTAGGGCTAGGATTTTTAAAAGCAGGAAGCCCTGAGTTCCAGGCACACTGGAGCTGTGAAAGGCATCCAAAAGGGATTGCAAAAGTGCCACAACATGGCTGCTTTCACGGCTTGTTCCTTGGCAAGACGCCTAACACCAGGCTGACTTACCTTCCCAGGGTAACTATTAGGCTTAGGCCTAGGGCTAGGATTTTTAAAACTAGAAAGCCCTTAGCTCCAGGCACACTGCAGCTGTTCAAGGCATCCCAAGGGGAGTACAAAAGTGCAACAACATGGCAGCTTTCACAGCTTTTTCCTTGGCACCATCCCTATACCTAGGCTGATTTATCTGCCTAGGGTTAGGGTTAGGGTTCAGCCTAGGGCTTGAATTTCTTTAACCAGGAAGCCCTGAGTTCCAGGCTTACTTCATCTGCCAAAGGCATCCCAAAGGGAGTGCAGAAGTGCCACAACATGGCTGCTTTCACGGCTTTTCCCTTAGGAAGAACCCTAATACCCGGCTGATTTACCTTCCTAGGGTTACTGTTAGGCTTAGGCCTAGGACTTTTAAAACCAGGAAGCCCTGGGCTCCAGGCACACTGCAGCTGCAAAAGGCATCCCAAGGGGAGCGCAAAAGTGACGCAACTTGGCTGCCACCACTGATATTTCCATGAGACCATCCCGAACCATAGGTTGATTTTCCTTCCTAGGGTTAAGGTTTGAGTTACGCCTAGGGTAAGGGTCTATTAACCAGAAAGCCCTGAGTTCCAAGAACACAGCAGCTGCGAAGGACTAGCCAAGAAGAGCGCAAAAGTACCACAACATGCCTGCCTCCACAGCTTTTTCCTTGGGGACATGCCTAATTCCTGGCTGATTTGCCTTTCTCGTCTTAGGGTTGCGGTTCGGCCTAGGGCCAGGATTTTTAAAAGCAGGAAGCCCTGAGTTCCAGGCACACTGCAGCTGTGAAAGGCATCCAAAAGGGAGTGCAAAAGTGCCACAACATGGCTGCTTTCACGGCTTTTTCCTTGGCAAGAAGCCTAACACCAGGCTGATTTACTTTCCCAGGGTTACTGTTAGGCTTAGGCCTAGGGCTAGGATTGTTGAAACTAGGAGGACCTTAGCTCCAGGCACACTGCAGCTGTTCAAGGCATCCCAAGGGCAGTACAAAAGTGCAACAACATGGCAGCTTTCACAGCTTTTTCCTTGGCAAGAAGCCTAACACCAGGCTGATTTACCTTCCCAGGGTTACTGTTAGGCTTAGGCCTAGGGCTAGGATTTTTGAAACTAGGAAGCCCTTAGCTCCAGGCACACTGCAGCTGTTCAAGGCATCCCAAGGGGAGTACAAAAGTGCAACAACATGGCAGCTTTCACAGCTTTTTCCTTGGCACCATCCCTATACCTAGGCTGATTTATCTGCCTAGGGTTAGGGTTAGGGTTCAGCCTAGGGCTTGGATTTCTTTAACCAGGAAGCCCTGAGTTCCAGGCTTACTTCATCTGCCAAAGGCATCCCAAAGGGAGTGCAGAAGTGCCACAACATGGCTGCTTTCATGGCTTTTTCCTTGGCAAGAAGCCTAAAATCAGGCTGATGTACCTTCCCAGGGGTTACTGTTAGGCTTAGGCCTAGGGCTAGGATTTTTGAAACTAGGAAGCCCTTAGCTCCAGGCACACTGCAGCTGCGAAAGGCATCCCAAGGGGACTACAAAAAGTGCAACAACATGGCTGCTTTCACGGCTTTTCCCTTAGGAAGAACCCTAATACCCGCTGATTTACCTTCCTAGGGTTACTGTTAGGCTTAGGCCTAGGACTTTTAAAACCAGGAAGCCCTGGGCTCCAGGCACACTGCAGCTGCGAAAGGCATCCCAAGGGGAGCGCAAAAGTGACGCAACTTGTCTGCCACCACTGATATTTCCATGAGACCATCCCGAACCATAGGTTGATTTTCCTTCCTAGGGTTAAGGTTTGAGTTACGCCTAGGGTAAGGGTTCTATTAACCAGAAAGCCCTGAGTTCCAAGAACACAGCAGCTGCGAAGGACTAGCCAAGAAGAGCGCAAAAGTACCACAACATGCCTGCCTCCACACGTTTTTCCTTGGGGACATGCCTAATTCCTGGCTGATTTGCCTTTCTCGTCTTAGGGTTGGGGTTCGGCCTAGGGCTAGGATTTTTAAAATCAGGAAGCCCTGAGTTCCATGGCACACTGGAGCTGTGAAAGGCATCCAAAAGGGAGTGCAAAAGTGCCACAACATGGCTGCTTTCACCGCTTTTTCCTTGGCAAGAAGCCTAACACCAGGCTGATTTGCCTTCCCAGGGTTACTGTTAGTCTTAGGCCTATGGCCTAGGATTTTTGAAACTAGGAAGCCCTTCAGCTCCAGGCACACTGCAGCTGTTCAAGGCATCCCAAGGGGAGTACAAAAGTGCAACAACATGGCAGCTTTCACAGCTTTTTCCTTGGCACCATCCCTATACCTAGGCTGATTTATCTGCCTAGGGTTAGGGTTAGGGTTCAGCCTAGGGCTTGAATTTCTTTAACCAGGAAGCCCTGAGTTCCAGGGCTTACTTCATCTGCCAAAGGCATCCCAAAGGGAGTGGCAGAAGTGCCACAACATGGCTGCTTTCACGGCTTTTCCCTTAGGAAGAACCCTAATACCCGGCTGATTTACCTTCCTAGGGTTACTGTTAGCTTAGGCCTAGGACTTTTAAAACCAGGAAGCCCTGGGCTCCAGGCACACTGCAGCTGTGAAAGGCATCCAAGGGCAGCGCAAAAGTGACGCAACTTGGCTGCCACCACTGATATTTCCATGAGACCATCCCGAACCATAGGATGATTTTCCTTCCTAGGGTTAAGGTTTGAGTTACGCCTAGGGTAAGGGTTCTATTAACCAGAAAGCCCTGAGTTCCAAGAACACAGCAGCTGCGAAGGACTAGCCAAGAAAGAGCGCAAAAGTACCACAACATGCCTGCCTCCACAGCTTTTTCCTTGGGGACATGCCTAATTCCTGGCTGATTTGCCTTTCTCGTCTTAGGGTTGGGGTTCGGCCTAGGGGCCTAGGATTTTTAAAATCAGGAAGCCCTGAGTTCCAGGCACACTGCAGCTGTGAAAGGCATCCAAAAGGGAGTGCAAAAGTGCCACAACATGGCTGCTTTCACGGCTTTTTCCTTGGCAAGAAGCCTAACATCAGGCTGATTTACCTTCCCAGGGTTACTGTTAGGCTTAGGCCTAGGCTAGGATTTTTGAAACTAGGAAGCCCTGGGCTCCAGGCACACTGCAGCTGTTCAAGGCATCCCAAGGGGAGTACAAAAGTGCAACAACATGGCAGCTTTCACAGCTTTTTCCTTGGGCACCATCCCTATACCTAGCTGATTTATCTGCCTAGGGTTAGGTTAGGGTTCAGCCTAGGGCTTGGATTTCCTTTAACCAGGAAGCCCTGAGTTCCAGGCTTACTTCATCTGCCAAAGGCATCCCAAAGGGAGTGCAGAAGTGCCACAACATGGCTGCTTTCACGGCTTTTTCCTTGGCAAGAAGCCTAACATCAGGCTGATTTACTTTCCCAGGGTTACTGTTAGGCTTAGGCCTAGGGCTAGGATTTTTGAAACTAGGAAGCCTTAGCTCCAGGCACACTGCAGCTGTTCAAGGCATCCCAAGGGGAGTACAAAAGTGGCAACAACATGGCAGCTTTCACAGCTTTTTCCTTGGCACCATCCCTATACCTGGGCTGATTTATCTGCCTAGGGTTATGGGTTAGGCTTCAGCCTAGGGCTTGAATTTTTTTTACCAGGAAGCCCTGAGTTCCAGGCTTACTTCATCTGCCAAAGGCATCCCAAAGGGAGTGCAGAAGTGCCACAACATGGCTGCTTTCACGGCTTTTCCCTTAGGAAGAACCCTAATACCCGGCTGATTTACCTTCCTAGGGTTACTGTTAGGCTTAGGGCCTAGGACTTTTAAAACCAGGAAGCCCTGGGCTCCAGGCACACTGCAGCTGCGAAAGGCATCCAAAGGGGAGCGCAAAAGTGACGCAACTTGGCTGCCACCACTGATATTTCCATGAGACCATCCCGAACCATAGGCTGATTTTCCTTCCTAGGGTTAAGGTTTGAGTTACGCCTAGGGTAAGGGTTCTATTAACCAGAAAGCCCTGAGTTCCAAGAACACAGCAGCTGCGAAGGACTAGCCAAGAAGAGCGCAAAAGTACCACAACATGCCTGCCTCCACAGCTTTTTCCTTGGGGACATGCCTAATTCCTGGCTGATTTGCCTTT